>NC_142804.1:1757001-1915140 GCF_049724085.1 Artemia sp. Qi Xiang Cuo
ATTACCCGTGAGACATTCTTAACCATCGCAATACCCTTACGCTAATACCTTTTCTAAAAAAATTCTAAAATCTCTTAAAATAAATAATTAATTACCATTTTAAAGAAAATTAATCTTTATATTAATTAAAAACATTAAAATAATATCCAAGTTTAAAAAAAAAAAAAAACCTACTAATAAAATTAAATATTAATGACCACGGATTTAACATGAAAAAAAAAACTTGTATATAATGAAATAGAAATCTACGTCAGAAAAACTTGTCCTTAATAGGACCGGTATTAAATGATCCTGGTAACCCCAATTCGTTGAAAACCTACACACATATCTATGCCTTAGGCGTAGGTTTGCGTGTAGGTTCTCAATCTTATATGGCCTTACTACTTATATCTAAAGAATTTGATTTTTTCATGGTGATTCTAAGTATGAAAAAACACTTAAGTTTCCCCAACGAAAGATATAAGCTAAGAGAGGCTTTATTTTTCAAAAAGGGTCCAAAAACTCCCAAAAGGATGTGACATTTGATGAAAATTACACCTGGTTCCGGCACCTCCTTCGGATATCAGTGGCAGCTCCTGCTTAAATTACGCACAACTTGGACCATTCATCATATGGTTGGTCATGCCCAAGAGGCGAAGACAGTCCAAAGAAACTTCTCAAAATGACCGACATTGCCGTTGACGAGGCCAATCTGACAGCAGCAGACCGATCCTTCACGATGCCCACTCTGGGACAGGAGTCTTAATGCGTGACTATAATGTGGCCAGTGGGTTAGACAAGAATTCGGAAAAAAGAAGAAAACATACACCAAATTCGACCTTAGGCAATATATACAACATACAAAATTGACCTAACATCCCTTTATATTAGAATTAGCTTTTTTTTAAAAAAATAGGGCGTGATGTGAACGCTTATTTATTGGACGCAGCAGAGAATGGCCATTTTTCGCTTTGAGTCTGGATTTTGGATGGTATTTTATAAATCCAGCATATCACAGAGAATTTTATTGCAAAGCCCCTATCTACAAAATGCAGAATTTTTATAATTCTGCCGAGATCACGGATGCATGATTTATTGATTTATTTATTTAAATGATCACGGATGCAGATTTATTGAAGGAACGTATCGTAACAACGGTCCAAGCAAATCGGGAGAAGACTCATTCGAACAGAAACTGAAAGTTTTAGCACTCTTTTTAAATAGCCAGAAAGACTGTGGCACAGCATTGTGCCGTCTTCTGCCATTTTATGACACACAGCAACAAAATTGTCCAAGAGACCCAAAAAGCCATTGATAAAAAATTGTGAGAGACCCAACATATTTAAAACTACTGAAAGGCTATATAATGAGCTTCCTAGTTTCAGGGGCAGTATTGAGGCTCGGTAGTGCCTCGTCCCTAAGAATGCACATAGTCAATGCAAAACAAACGGTTAATATGTAGAAAACGAAAGTTTTACAAAATTATATACAGTGATCTATAATTTTACATCAGCAATTACGGAGAAGGTTAGTCGATCCTTGTGTAGGTGGGAGAAGGGAGTGTGCCTGAGCCTGAAAAGTCAATTTTTATGGTAAAAATTTCTAACTCTACGTGCGCCCTCAGATAAATGAAGAGATTTGGGAGGGGGTGTAGAAATTATTCTCTAATCTCTCTTCAATCCCGGGAATATTTTAAGACTAAGCATGCAATAAAATGTGAGGGTTGATAGCTAACCTCTTAGTGCTTTTATTTCATAATTTGAAATTTTCACTTGACTTACTGGAAACAGACAAAATTACTGACTAAACATATACAACTACCTCTACCCTACATAAAAATATACCTTCTGGATTCACATAAAGAAACTAGACCTAGAAAATTATGCGTGTAAATTGAGAGTCCACAAGTATAACTTCTTTATTCAAATTATGTTAAAACAAAAGTTCTTTTGATTAAGTTTAGGGCAGCGCCTTAATCGATAAAATGAACCTGAATACAGGGCCGTTGTGACTGGTCCAAAATAGATTGCCTCAACAGTTATGAATTTTCTTTAAGGTTTCCTAAGACCCAATCACAAGATAATTCCTCTCAACTTGATGATGCGGATCAAGACGCAGGTCTACCCGTCCTCCCCGGACATTTTTTAGGTAGGGAGTAACTTTTCTCCCTGCTTTCTTCATAAAAATAACGACGAAGACCACACTGCCTTTCCACTGTCTTATGAAAAGAATTCCCTATTGTCCTTCTTGTTTTTGCTGTTTGTGCTTTCATCATATATAATAATTATTTGAAAAAAACTACGTTTTCTAAAGAGTTAAAGAGGCTGAGTCACAAGTTCGAACCTTAAAACGTACAGGGATTAGGAGGTGCAGTTGGGGGGCTGCCGCCCCCCAAATCTCCGCTTCCGTATATGAAAGGGGCTGTGCCCTCCTCAACGCCTCGCTCTTTAAGCTAAAGTTTGACTTTCTCACAACTCTTTTTTTTAAACAATAAAAACTTTAGCGTAAAGAGCGAGGCGTTGAGGAGGGCACAGCCCCTTTCATATACGGAAGCGAGGGTTTGGGGGGCGGCAGCCCCCCAACAGCACCTCCTAATCCCTGTACGTTTTAAGCTTCGAAATTGTGACTCAGCCTCTTTAACTCTTTAGAAAACGTAGTTTTTTTCAAATAATTTCTGCACGTTTTTGTACAGTTTATAAGTTATTATTGCTTGACTAACTGTTAGCTGATCTTTTGAGGAGTTAAAGATGGGGCTGCCGCCGCCCAAACCCCCGCTTTTGAAGATTCTTGTGTTAAGGCTTTGAATTCCTGAATACTCAAATCATATGAACAGTAAGATTTTTATCAGTCGCCCCAGGACCCATGTTATCAAAGCAGTGGAGACTTACCTGTAACCTGAAGGTCGACTTTGATATTATTCTGGAGACGCCTGTTGAGCCGAAGGATTTAATAGATTGGATTTAAAAAAGAAACTGAGTTTCTTTTTTAAACTTTAAATTCAATATATAAAAAAAACTTCTCTGACGGAGAATCGAACTCGGATCTTCCGCCTGACAGTCAGGAATAGCGACCACTGTACCACAGAGACATTACATTATTTTTATTCTGTGCGATGTATTTTTGACGCAAGCAAATCCCCACAAAACTTGATATTTGGTTTTTGGAAAACAGGGAAGGAGTGATCGGATTGAGCTGAAATTTTAAGGATAAGCTCTCAGGCCCCAGGAAAGCTTATCCTCTAGATTTCAGCCTGATCAGACAACGTTAAAGGGGGGCTGTGGTGGGAAAAATTAACATGGGCTCTTATGGGAAAACGAGGTTTTTCGTAAATGTAAATTCGGAGGATAATTTTTTCGGTCTGAAAATATCAAAAGGCCCTAGCAGGTCGAATTCCGCTTCGAATGAGTCCTCATTCACCCGGATCCATTGCCAACTGTGGCCTGTAGGCGTGGCTGATAAAAAAAAAGAGAAATGAACTTTAAGTGGCTATATTTAGTTTTTGGAAAACAGGGAAGGAGTGATCGGATTGAGCTGAAATTTCGAGGATAAGGTCCCGGGCCCTAGGAAAGCTTAACCTCTAAATTTCAGCCCAATCGGACAACGTCAAAGGGGGCTGTGGTCGGAGGGTCGAAACTTCCGGCCCACTTTTACCCATGAAGATAAAGTCGCAGAGGGGTGAAATTTTGCATGTTTCTTAGTTGGAGCTGGGGCTACAAAATGCGATCACCGCTGTCTCTCTGCGACCGCTAGGACCGGAAATCGCTTAACATTGTGGTGGGTCGCCTCTTTATAGAGGCACAAGTGTGCCTCCTTGATTCCCCAACAGCTTCGGATTGATACAAAAATGTCCTTCTACATCTGGATATTGTCGACACAGGGTGTTTTGACACAAGATCAGTCCGTCAGCGAAATTAATTTCTGTGAAGGAGGGGAGGAGTTATATTTCAGAGGAGTGTATCTTATAAAAAAAACATTAAAATTAGCGAAGTATTCCTAAAAATCTAGGACGCGGGCCGAAAAGCCCGTGGAATTTCTTTTTCTTCCTTATACTTTTCTCCAAAAACAAAATCAGTGTTAGGTAACAGCCAAACAAAGCAGGCCTAATATAAGTAAGCCTGTCTGGTCTACTGGTCTGGGGAAAGGATACATAGTTTAAGGTATCACGTCGAAAAAAAAGTAGTCCTGTAATCATCATAACAATAATAGGGGTTAGTTATTTTCAACATACTCTCAGCAGGGCTCGGGCGAACCATGCCATAAAGAATAGTTAGCCAATTGTCCTGCCCAGTAAAACAGTGAAGGCAGCGCACCGATCGGAGCTCACGAAACGATTTAACTATTAAAAGACTAAATTGAAATCCGTTGGTCGTCTCCCGCTAATAAGTATGGCCATTGAATTCCGAGTTTTAAGCCCTAAATCTTTTTTGGATGTAACAACAAGAATATAACATCAGAACATGGATGTAAAAATAAACCAACTAATTACGGGGGATACCCTGAAACAAACAGGTCATTATACCAGAATCAATTTTATCCGTTCATTTTTTATTTTTTTCTACATTCTTATTGAACCTATTTGTTCTTTAAGTCGATTAACCTCCTAATCAGCGAGTCGTTTAGGAAGTAATTATCTTCTTTTGCATTTGAGATTTTTTTTTTTTTTTTTGCCGTTTTTAACGATTCAACGACTCTCGTGTAAACCACCCGGAGGATTAAGACCAATCCAAAAATGGACTCAATACTTCAGGCAGGTTTACTAGCAACTATTTAAATCGAGCAAGGACTTGCACAAGTTAGGGAAGGAAATTTGGATAATACCATTTATATCATTCGACAAAAAAAAATATTCACCCAAGGGTTTCTTTTACGGTTATTTCCGACAGTTTTTGACGAAAAATATTTTATTCTTTTGTTTTTATTTTATTATTTTTTTATTTTTTTTTGTAGCTATGAATCCGAAAACATTTTTTCACTGAATATTTTTAATTTGCAGAGAATTAAAATTTTCACCTAAGACCAATCAGCATTAAGTAGATAATACCATTTAATACCAGATACCAGATAATACCATTTATATCATTCGACAAAAAAAAATATTCACCCAAGGGTTTCTTTTACGGTTATTTCCGACAGTTTTTGACGACAAATATTTTATTCTTTTGTTTTTATTTTATTATTTTATTGTTTTATTTTTTTGTAGCTATGAATCCGAAAACATTTTTTCACTGAATATCTTTAATTTGCAGAGAATTAAAATTTTCACCTAAGACCAATCAGCATTAAGTATACGACGGTAGCTAATAGAAGGGTGAGCTACAAGAGGAGGAATAATACTATTCCCCAAGAAGAACAGAAACAAACGATCACCAAAATATTAGATAACTCTGAATAAAAACAAATGTTGTTATACATGTTTTTTCCCTACTCATAGTCACAAAAACATATGGATACAAAGAAATGGATATTTTTAAATTTCGGTTTAAGTGACATCTCAAGCAAATTTGACCTCACCCAACTTTGTAATAAGGTCTTTGTAAAGCCTTCACTCGCATCTATCCCAGAAGCGGGGCTGCGGGGGACATCGACTCAAAGGCTACCCTTCGTTATATATATGTGCCTATCCTAGACAAAATCGCGATTACACTCGTACATATTCCCCTTTGAATCTCAAATCCCACATTCCTTGTCTCCTGTTGCTTCACCTTTAATATATTTTCTGTTATTTTCTCCATTCCTTTCCTTATCAGAATTCAGATGAGTGTGAAAGGCTAAAAATAACAACTTCCTTATTCGTTTTATGTGTGTACATACACATTTGTCTGAATAATATTTAACAAGGTTGCAAATAATATTTATAATTAGAAGAAGATACATAAAAAGGGAATATGTTTGGCTAACCTTTCGAATAGGCATTATTGCTAAAAACAATAACAATAATAACTACTATCATTCAGTCATATTTTTTAAGTTGAGACAGGAAGGTAAAAACTACCATATGCCTTGCCGGGAAAACCTTCTTTATACTTTAAAGATAAGAGAATTTATCAGTAAATTGTATTTTTTGCAAAATTTGTTTAGAGACGTAGATTTAATTACAAAAGTAGGCATTTTTCTACCAAATAGTGGATTCATTGATCACAAGGTAGTTCAACAATTGAAAACTAACAGAGATGAAGAATCCACTAACGGTTGGAACCGTACTTGGGCCAAAAGTCGGCTTAATTTTCTTGGAAAATCTTAAGCATATTTTGCACCGACAAAATGTTTGGGAGAGGGGCGCCTGAGAAACTTGGGGTTCAATTGGTAAAGTTCGCCCCTCCGTCCCTGGAACTAGTACAACTTTCAACCTTCTGGAGGGAAATATGCCCCCCCCTGTGTATCAGTCTGTAGCAGTGTTGGGCCATCTCAAGTAGTTTTGCCCACCAAATGAGATTACCAATTGAAGATAATTCTTTTCTTTTCCTTCTAATAGGTTATGTTCCACATGAAGCTTTGGCTTTTCGAAAGTTTAATCAACACTTCGTGGCTTAGCCGATATACATGAGCGTAAGGAGGGGGAGGCAGGGGGGGGGGGAGCTGCCCCCTAGACCTTCACTTTACTTGCAGAAGCAGAATCAATATTTTGATCCATGTGATATTTTTGACCTCACAAATGCCTTCATTCAGGCTAATAACTCCACAGGCCATTTGGTACTTTTCAATTTGCTGGTACAAACACGAGAAGTCAAGTTTTGTTAATACTAATGAAATAAAACAAAAAATATGAAAATATAATAGGTTAGAAATAAAATTTGGGATATATACTTGCACATTAGGGGCTGGAAGGGGAGGGGGGGAGGGTAAAGCATAGCATATATAAAATACGTAACCTAACCTAGGTACCTTTCCCCCCTAGCCTCCCCCCCCCCAAAAAAAATTGTTTAAATATTGTAAACGCAATGACAAATCACGCTTTGCGATCCAATTCTCTATTGACTGATACCGATTTGACTAGTTTCCTTTAGCATCTATCTTGCGTGTGTACCAGCTAATTGACAAGTGCCGTATATTTTTTCACGGAATTTTATTTTATATGAAAACTGAACCCTTTAAAGTTTTAGTATTCGATAATACGCAATGTTGAAGCGGCTGTCTAAAGTTATGAGATAGCATTCCATTTCCTGCAGTAATTTTTCACCACTCATTTGGCCTGATTTCATCATTCTGTGAACAAAATAAGGAAGAAAATTGTGTTTTTGAACATATGTTAAATAGAACTACCAGATCAAGTGTTTTATCCACCAAAGTAATTAAAAGCTTTAAATATTTTTGATGCTACTTCTCAGAAAATGTGGCATTTAAGTCTATGGCAAAAAAAAACCCCTGAAATGTTTGTGCTCATTATTTATTGTTAGGATCTATTTTTTAGTAGCGGTTCGGGCACTTCCATAGATTTTAACACAGCCGAAAACTCTATAGAAGACTATCTCTTATATCTTAAGTGACTTTAGGTAAATTCTTCTAGGCCTTGGTTGCAACCCTGGTCGTTCACTCAATTTACGATTTTCAAGGAAAAATAGCTTTGTAAATTATTCGGGCCCATCTAAATTATTTAAATTAACTAGTCATAAGAAAGTCGTTGTGGTTTTCGTTGTTTTTTTTTTTTTTTTTTTTTTTTTTGCAGTTTGACTTACTTTTATGAATTCAAGCCGAAACCTGCTTTTTTATATAGAATACAAACATACTTTTTTCTACCAAAAATATCAGAAAACTTACTAGAATACACTTATTGCTTCCAACTGCCCACAAGTTAACTCTTTTGTCCTCTCCACCCGTGGCGAGCACTCTTCCAGACTTCCTTCCAAGAGAAAGGCAGGTGACCATTCCAGAATGTCCCTGGAACTCATCTAAAAGAAACGATAAGGTTGAAATTCGTTGTTCCCAAGAATAAAATGTATTATCAAATCTCTTTCGCACTATTAATCCTGACTGGGACACTGGACCCTGACTGACCGGATCGGACTGGGACCTCCGTCATTCATTTTTGGAATCAAAGGATAGTTATTTCCGGCTTCCTTAAATTAGGAAGTACTTTAACCCCAACTCTTAAATTTCAGATGTTCAGCACATCAGTAGCTTCAGCAGTAAAGCATCAGTAGGAGTAGCATTCAAATAGGGTCTTAATGTTACCAATGATCCCGACTCCTAAGCATACAAACCTTTACTCTCCACTCCAACTCTAAGGCTATATTTTTGACGAGTCAAACTCCCTTAGGGGGTAAATTAGTACCAACTCCAACTTATTCACCCTGTGCTGGACAAACATTAAATTTAACTCCCACAGTGGGAGTTGTTGAATCTGTCACCAAGTCTCATTATTCCGCATACTGTTTTACCATGAACAATTTTGCTTCTGGTACTAGGTCATTACTAAGTATGTTAATTTTAAAGCTTTAGAAATCTACATGTAGATCCGCACTGTCCAACAATATACCTGACCCACGTTCATGAGACCCTATATCAAAAGACTCTAAATCCAAGAAAAAGGTAATTCTTATCTTTAATGTAGTTAAGACTATGTTTATAGGCTGCAACTTCTTCTTGTACAGGATTTTACTAAAAAGAACAACAGATAAATGTTGAGAAAGTTTTATAATGCAGTTTCAAAGGCAAAAAAAATGCATTTGGACTATTTCTACCCCCCCCCCCCCTCCCGGTTTCTACGTAAATAATTTTTCTTTTTTTCTATGATTGAAGTCTGATGTTAAAAACTGAAATTTGGTGTTTATAGGGCTTAAAAAAAAAACTTGAAAAATTATTACTTGTAAACTACCTGCACTAAAAAGAATAAATAAACACAAATAAAAATTAGATTATATTTCTAAATTCAGCATCAAAAATGAATAAAAAAAATTGGTGAAGAACGGCTAAAAACTGAATCCGCAAAACTACGAATGACAAAAAAAATTCTATTTTTTATTTAAAAATTATAATAAAACTGCTTATTTTAACTCTTGGGTAACCTCAAAAGTAACCTCATTTTCACTTCTCCTTTTAGTCCCGTCTAATTTGTTTTCAAGTTGTTTCGTGTAATGCATCTTTTATGAGCTTCATAGGCGTCTCATATAAACACAAAAAAAAATCATCCAAAATATTATTCAAGCAACAAGATATTGAAACATAAGATGAATCCCACATTAATAGAGCTGCGGCGATGCTAAAGGAGATGGGTTACACTTCCTTTCTCTTGTGCCATTGCTTGATTGAAAGATGCTGTCTAAGGACGGCCATGAAATTGCCAAACATTTTTATCGAAGTTCAGCAAGTAGTGAAGCTATGATTCTCTACAGAGGCATCAAACCGGGGCATTTGCCCCCTGACCCCGAAATATGTACCCCCTCTCCTAGATTTTGAAAAATATCTTTGTTTTTCGTATTTTCATGCCTATTTACTATATATACTCATTCACAAAAATTAACAAAGTTGCCCTACTATAGTTTGAGAAAAACACCCCCCCCCCTTCCGTGAATTGACGCCCCTGATTCTGCGGTGAAATAAAGATGTCCAACTAAAGATTGTGGTATTTACCTAAAATAAGACAAGTGGACTTGTTGAAATTTTTGAGAGATTAAATTTAGTTTTGTTGTTCCCGTCAAGTCAGTAAGATCAAACAGAAAAACTGCGAATTAAGTACCTATTTTGCTTTAGTGTTTTAAGTTTTAATGTTTCACTTGGAAAGACTTGTAATTTTATATAATTTAGGGTCGTTTTTCAAATCAAGCGCAGACCTGTCCAAGATATAATACGACCCACTGCTAAATAAGCCCCCGCTGCTTCCTGTTAATTATTCATATTAATGCTTGTAAATTGAGGGGTAGCGTAAAAATTTACCTGAGGATTGACACAATTTCTCTAGCACTTAATTTCTTTTGGTTAGTAACAGGTGACCAAAGTAATTGAATGTATTTGTAAAAATGAATGAAAAAAGATTAGCTGGGATGAATTTGAGACGGAGTCCAATGTGCGAATAAAAGAATATAGTTGCGGAAGTGTTTTCCAAATTTTTGGAAATAGAGCAAATATTCTCAAGCTCGTAACTTTTACTAGGTAACATTAAACTTAAAGAATTTTGTATGACTAGAATTACCAAAAAAAGTCAGTTCCTTTAACAAGCATGTTGCTTTTTTAATATCTGGTTAATACAATAAGTCGCTCTTTACTTACAGTTCGTTTCTGCAAAACTGCTTAATATATAAAAATAAACATAAAATCCTGCGAAAATCCACGACGATGCTTAAGATACCGCTCCACCTCTCCATCTTGTTTTCCCGGTTGTTTTCATCTTAAGAATGTAATCCTTTATGTTACAAGAAAAAACATTTTTCAGCGAAAAAAAGCGGAGCTATCACCCCACGCCACTGATATTCAAGCTTAATCGAAAGGAAGCGGAGAGATCAACTTGCACCTCACCCCCTCCCCCCATAATCCCTAATATATTTACTAGAATAATCACAGAAAGTTAGAAAATTTGATCGTAAAATGCACTTTTTGAGGCATGAGAGGCCCCTTCCCCTAGGCAATGACCCATATGCATACTTCATTGTACATCACTGTACATACTTTTGTCAACCATCAAGTGAATCAGCCTGGTTAAACAAATCTTTAAAGAGTATCCACATCAAACGTTTATTTTACTTGGACCACTTGACTCTTTAGGAACGAATGTGTCACCATCCAGCATTACTCCCTCTAAAACTGGCAAGCTCAATGAATAGTTCTTCTACCATTCTAAGTTGAATGGCTAACTCGGAGTTATCAATCGATAATGAATCCACACTCTTTGAGTCAAAACTGTAGCTCGGTGCCACAAAATGGCAGAAAACACCAGTGGTGAAATCATTTTGGCTCCTTTGAATGGGTCCTACAACTTTTAATTTCGGTTCAAATGAGCCATTTCCCAATTTTCCAGGACCATTGGCATGATATACTAACCCCTGGAAAAAAATGAAGAAACACGCGTTCGCGATCTTCTTCCTCGAAAAAAAAGCATAATTCCGCTTTTTGTAGGCGGGAGCTTGAAACCTCAACAACAGAGTTCTTTGATGTACTGAACTTGATGGTTTGATTTTCATTGTAATTTCATTTATTGTTGCATAACTTTAAACTTGATTAATTGTATATATTTGGAATCACCGTAAAAAACACATTCTTTTGATGTATTAAATAAAAAAAAAATTCCAACTGAAAGTAAGGAGCAACATTAAAACTTAAAACAAACAGAAACTATTACATATAAGTAGTATGTTACCTTATACTTCTACGACTTTATGTTCCTTCCCATGATATTCTACGACTTGATGTTCCTTCCCGTGATATTTTACGACTTTATGTTCCTTCACATGATATTCTACGACTTTATGTTCCTTCCCATGATATTCTACGACTTTATGTTCCTTCCCATGATATTCTACGACTGTATGTTCATTTCTATGTTATTCTGGACCTTGTATACACCTTTTCAAAGAGATGGAGTACCCTTTCACATAGCTTAATACTTTTACGACTTTATGTTCGTTCCTGTTTTATTCTGGGCCTTGTATACACCATTTCAAAGAGATTGAGTATCCTCTCACATGGCCTTATACTTCTACGACTTTATGTTCCTTCCTGTGTTACCTTATACTTCTACGACGCCCCCGTACCAAACAGGTTTTTCTGGTAGAACCTTATACTTCTACGACGCCCCCGTACCAAACAGGTTTTTCTGGTAGAACCTTATACTTCTACGACGCCCCCGTACCAAACAGGTTTTTCTGGTAGTCCTATTCTACAGGTCCCCGGCGCCCCAAAGACTCCTGAGCCTCCATTATAATACTTTTTAAGGCTTTATTATATCTTTTCAGAATAAATTATTATTTTAGGGAATTATTTCGGTGAAACAGTTAGAGACATTTTGAAAGATGATTTTAGAGGAGGATTTGAGGGTGAAACTCTGTGGTCGTTATAATACACAAGTTCCATTTGAACGGTGTTGTGAGGTCCCTTACCACAACCCCAAAGGGCTCTGATCCCCCCACCCCAACCCCGAAGAAAGCCCCCGGACATCAAAGGTTCTCTGGACCCCCAAAGGACCCCCGGCGCCCCGATGCCTCTGAGTCCCCCATTATAATACTTTTTAAGGCTTTATTATATCTTTTCAGAACAAATTATTATTTTAGGGAATTATTTCGGTGAAACAGTTAGAGACATTTTAAGAGATGATTTTAGAAGAGGACTTGAGGGTGAAACTCTGTGGTCGTTATAATACACAAGTTCCATTTGAACAGTGTTGTGAGGTCCCCTTCCCACAACCCCAAGGGGCTCTGATCCCCCACCCCAACCCCGAAGGAACTGCTATTTGCTTGCGTGTATAGGAATTCCCGTGTTATTTGCTTGCATGTATAGGAATTCCCATGTTATTTGCTTGCGTGTATAGGAATCTCCATGTTATTTGCTTGCATGTATAGGAATTCCCATGTTATTTGCTTGCGTGTATAGGAATTCCCATGTTATTTGCTTGCGTGTATAGGGATTCCCCTGTTATTTGCTTGCGTGTACAGGAATTCCCATTTTATTTGCTTGCGTGTATAGGAATTTCCATGTTATTTGCTTGCATGTATAGGAATTCCCATGTTATTTGCTTGCGTGTATAGGAATTCCCTTGTTATTTGCTTGCATGTATGGTAAGTCCCATTTTATTTTCTTTCGTTTATAGTACTTACCTTGTTATTTGATTGATTGAATATTAATTACATTGTTATGTTATTTAGTGTATAGGAATTCCCATGTTCTTTTATTGAATGTATAGGAATTCCCACGTTATTTGCTTGCGTGTATAGGAATTCCTATGTTATATGCTTGCGTGTATAGGAATTCCCAATGCTATTCCAGGACCTTATGTCTTTCCTATGCTATTATAAGGGCTTTTCCGTGTGGTTTTTCTTTACTTGGTACCCATTAAAAACAAAATTTTTGTGTTAAATAAGTAGTTCTTATATATTTTAAAAGAGCTTTACGGGGTTTGAGAGACTCGATTGCCTGATTCCGTGTGGTTTTTCTTTACTTAGTGCCCATTAAAAACACAATTTTTTTGTTAAATAAGTAGTTCTTGTAGTTTTTAAAAGAGCTTTAAGGGGTTTGAGACACTCTGTTGCCTGATTCCGTGTGGTTTTTATTTACTTTGTGCTGATTAAAAACGAAATTTTTGTTTTAAATAAGTAGTTCTTCTATCTTTTAAAAGAGCTTTACGGGGTTTGAGAGACTCGTTTGTCTGATCCCGTGTGGTTTTTCTTTACTTGGTGCCCATTATAAACGAAATTTTTGTGTTAAATAAGTAGTTTTTTGTATCCTTTAAAAGAGCGTTATGGGGTTTGAGAGACTCAGTTGCCTTATTCCGTGTGGTTTTTCTTTACTTAGTGCTCATTAAAAACGAAGTTTTTGTGTTAAATAAGTAGTTTTTGTATCTTTTAAAATAGCTTTAAGGGGTTTGAGAGACTCAGTTGCTTGATTCCGTGTGGTTTTTCTTTACTTGGTGCCCATTAAAAACAAAAATTTGTGTTAAATAAGTAGTTCTTGTATATTTTAAAATAGATTTACGGGTTTTGAGACACTCTGTTGCCTGATTCCGTTTGGTTTTTCTTTACTTAGTGCTCATTAAAAACGAATTTTTTGTGTTAAATAAGGAGTTTTTGTATCTTTTAAAATAGCTTTACGGGATTTGAGATACTCAGTTGTATGATTCAGTGTGGTTTTTCTTTACTTGGTTCCCAGTAAAAAAGAAAATTTTGTGTCAAATAAGTAGTTTGTGTATCTCTTAAAATATATCTAATGGTCTTTACATACTATATTGCCTGATTTTTTGTTGTTTTTATTTAATTGGTGCTCATTAAAAACGAATTTTTTGTGTTAAATAAGAAGTTTTTTGTATCTTTTAAAATAACTTTAAGGGGTTTGAGACACTCAGTTTCTTGATTCAGTGTGGGTTTTCTTTAATTAGGTTTCAATAAAAACGAAGTTTTTTTATTATTATTTTATAAATTAAATTTAGTATTTTATGGTTTTACATGCCTTAAATCATGAATTATAATATTTAATTCACTTTTTAGGGTTTTCAGACCTAGGTTTTATAGATTTTAGTGTTTGTTTGACTCCTGGGGTTTATTATTTGAGAAGTTAACTTTAGTGTTTTGTGGTTTTACGTGCCTGAAATCATGAATTAGAATAGTTAATTAGCAGTTTAGGGTTTTCAGACCTAGGTTTTTTAGATTTTCGTGTTTGTTTGTTTCCTGGAGTTTATTATTTGAGAAGTTAACTTTAGTATTTCATGGTTCTTTCTTGAATTCACCTGCTGGATAAACAAAAAGACATTTCGTTTAAGAAATTATTAAAAAATTCTAAGTAAGTAACAAACTCTTTCTTGAAGTTACCTCTTGGATACACAATGCAGAAATTTCATTTAAGAAATTATGAAAAAAATTGTAAGCAAGTAACAAACTCTTTTCTGAAGTCACCTCCTGGATACACAATGCAGAAACTTTATTTAAGAAACTATGAAAAAAATTGTAAGTAAGTAAGTAACAAATTCTTTCTTGAAGTCACTTCTTGGATACACAATACAGAAATTTCATTAAAGAAACTATCAAAAATTGTAAGTAAGTAGCAAATTCTTTCTTGAATTCACCTGCTGGATAAACAAAAAGACATTTCGTTCAAGAAATTATGACAAAATTCTAAGTAAGCAACAAACTCTTTATTGTCTTCACGACTTACATACACGATGTAGAAATGTAATTTATGAAATTAAGAAAAAATTCTCAGTAAGTAACAATTTCTTTCTTGAAGTCAATTCTTGGATACACAATACGGAAATTTCATTCAAGAAATTATGAAAATATTTGTAAGTAAGTAATAAACTCTTTATTGATTTCATCTCTTGGATATACAATACAGATACTTCATTCAATAAATTATGAAAAAATCGCGAGTAAGTAACAAACTCTTTATTGTTTTCACCTCTTGGATATACAATGCGGATATTTCATTCAATAAATTATGAAAAAATTGTAAGCAAGTAACAAACTCTTTCCTGAAGTCACATCTTGGATACAAAATGCAGAAACTTCATTTAAGAAATTATGAAAAAATTGTAAATAGGTAAGTAACAAATTCTTCTTGAAGTCACCTCTTGTATACACAATGCAGAAATTTCATTAAGGAAATTATGAAAAAATTGTAAGTAAGTAGCAAATTCCTTCTTGAATTCACCTGATGGATAAACAAAAGACATTTCGTTCAAGAAATTATGACAAAATTCTAAGTAAGTAACAAACTTTTCTTGAAGTTACCTCTGGATACACAATGCAGAAATTTCATTTAAGAAATTATCAAAAATTGTAATTAAGTAGCAAATTCTTTCTTGAATTCACCTCTTGGGTAAATAAAAGACATCTCATTCAAGAAATTACGACAAAATTCTAAGTAAGTAACAAACTCTTCTTGAAGCTACCTCATGGATACACAATGCAGAAATTTCATTTAAGAAATTATGAAAAAATTGTAAGCAAGTAACAAACTCTTTCATGAAGTCATCTCGTGGATACACAATGCAGAAATTTTATAAAAGAAATTATGAAAAAATTGTAAGTAAGTAGCAAATTCTTTCTTGAATTCACCTGCTGGATAAACAAAAAAACATTTCGTTCAATTTCATTCAAGAAATTATGACAAAATTCTAAGTAAGCAACAAACTTTTCTTGAAGTTATCTCATGGATACACAATGCAGAAATTTCTTTTAAGAAATTATCAAAAAATTTTAAGTAAGTAGCTAATTTTCTTGAATTCGCCACCTGGGTAAATAAAAAGACATTTCATTCAAGAAATTACGACAAAATTCTAGTAAGTGACAAACTCGTTCTTGAAGTTACCTCATGGATACACAATGCAGAAATTTCATTTAAGAAATTATCAAAAATTGTAAGTAAGTAGCTAATTCTTTCTGAATTCGCCACCTGGGTAAATAAAAGACATTTCATTCAAGAAATTACGACAAAATTCTAAGTAAGTGACAAACTCTTTCTTGAAGTCACTTCATGGATACCCACTACAGAAATTTCATTTAGTAAATTCTAAAAAAATTGTAAGCAAGTAACAAACTCTTTCATGAAGTCACCTCGTGGATACACATTACAGAAATTTCATTAAATAAATTAAGAAAAAATCGCAAGTACGTAGCAAATTTTTCTGAATTCACCTGCTGGATAAACAAAAAGACATTTCGTTCAAGAAATTATGACAAAATTCCAAGTAAGTAACAAACTCATTATTGTTTCACGACTTAGATACACGATGTAGAAATTTAATTCAAGAAATTATGAAAAATTCTCTGTAAGTAACAATTTCTTCTTGAAGTCAACTCTTGATACATAATACGGAAATTTCATTCAATAAATTATGAAAAAAATTGTAAGCAAGTAACAAACTTTTCCTGAAGTCACCTCTGGATACACAATGCAGAAATTTCATTTGAGAAATTATCAAAATTGTAAGTAAGTAGTAAATTTTCTGAATTTGCCTCTTAGATAAACAAAAAAGTCATTTCGTTCAAGAAATTATGACAAAATTCCAAGTAAGTAACAAACTCATTATTGTTTTCACGACTTAGATACATGATGTAGAAATTTAATTCAAGAAATTATGAAAAATTCTCAGTAAGTAACAATTTCTTTCTTGAAGTCAACTCTTGGATACACAATAAGGAAATTTCATACAATAAATTATGAAAAAATTGTAAGCAAGTAACAAACTCTTTCCGAAGTCACCTCTTGGATACACAATGTAGAAACTTCATTTAAGAAATTATCAAAATTGTAAGTAAGTAGCAAATTTTTCTTGAATTCGCCTCTTGGATAAACAAAAAGTCATTTCATTCAAGAAATTATGACAAAATTCTAAATAAGTAACAAATCCTTTCTTGAAGTTACTCATGGATATACAACGCAGAAATTTCATTTAAGAAATTATCAAAAATTGTAAGTAAGTAGCAAATTCTTTCTTGAATTCGCCTACTGGATAAATAAAAAGACATTTCATTCAAGAAATTATGACAAAATTCTAAGTAAGTAACAAACTGTTTCTGAATCCTCCTCCTGAATGTACAATACAGATATTTCATTTAAGAAATTACGAAAAATTGTAAGCAAGTAACAAACTTTTCTTGAATACACCTCGTGGATACATAATGCAGAAATTTCATTAAAGAAGTTATGAGAAAATTGTAAGTAAGTAGAAATTTTTTTTTGAATTACCTGCTGGATAAACAAAAGACATTTCGTTCAAGAAATTATGAGAAAATTCCAAGTAAGTAACAAACTTTATTGTTTTCACGACTTAGATATACGATGTAGAAATTTAATTCAAGAAATTATAAAAAAGGAAAGTAAGTAACAAACTTTTATTGATTTCACCTCTTGGATACAAAAAGACATTTCATTCAAGAAATTATGACAAAATTCTGAGTAAGTAACGAACTCATTCTTGAATTCGCCGTTTACATGCACAATACAGAAATTTCATTCTATGGGACTCTACACGTGATTAAACACGTTTTGAAACTACATGCTATTTGCTTGCCTTTTGTACCTTCCAAACGAGGGATTCCCACTGGTTCCTACACATTGCAAAAGTGACCAGCACGAAAACTCCCCGTTTTCAACCAGACTGGTTTTGACACGACACAAACAGAGTCATAGTGAGAGAGATATCCAAAAAGTTAGGTTAATCTAGGTTCACTTAGAGTGGCGCGCCACTCTAAGTGAACCTAGATTAACCTAACTTTTTGGATATCTCTCTCACTATGACTCTGTTTGTGTGTCGTGTCAAAAACCAGTCTGGTTGAAAACGGGGAGTGTTCGTGCTGGTTACTTTTTTTGCAATGTGTAGGAACCAGTGGGGAATCCCCGCTCGTTTGGAAAGGTGCCAAAGAAAGGCAAGCAAATAGCATGTAGTTTCAAAACGTGTTTAATCACGTGTAGAGGTCCCATAGAATGAAATTTCTGTATTGTGCATGTAAACGGCGAATTCAAGAATGAGTTCGTTACTTACTTAGAATTTTGTCATAATTTCTTGAATGAAATGTCTTTTTTTGTATCCAAGAGGTGAAATCAATAAAGAGTTTGTTACTTACTTTCCTTTTTTTATATTTTCTTGAATTAAATTTATACATCGTATATTTAAGTCGTGAAAACAATAAAGTGTTTGTTACTTACTTAGAATTTTCTCATAGTTTCTTTAACGAAACTTATTTTTTTTTATAACGCAGTTGAATTCAAAAAAAAATTTCTAATTACTTACAATTTTCTAATAACTTCTTTAAGTAAATTTCTGCATTTTGTATCCAGGAGGTGTATTCAAGAAAGAGTTTTTTACTTGCTTATAACTTTTTCGTAATTTCTTAAATGAAATATCTGTATTGTGCATTCAGGCGGAGGATTCAGGAATCAGTTTGTTGCTTACTTAGAATTATGTCATAATTTCTTGAATTAAATGTCTTTTTTATTTATCCGGTAGGTGTATTCAAGAAAAAATTTGCTACTTACTTACAATTTTTGATAATTTTTTAAATGAAATTTCTGCGTTGTGTATCCATGAGGTAACTTCAAGAAAAGATTTGTTACTTATTTAGAATTTTGTCATAATTTATTGAATGAAATGACTTTTTTTTGTTTATCCAAGAGGCGAATTCAAGAAAGAATTTGCTACTTACTTACAATTTTTGATAATTTCTTAAATGAAGTTTCTGCATTGTGTATCCAAGAGGTGACTTCGGGAAAGAGTTTGTTACTTGCTTACAATTTTTTCATAATTTATTCTATGAAATTTCCGTATTGTGTATCCAAGAGTTGACTTCAAGAAAGAAATTGTTACTTACTGAGAATTTTTTCATAATTTCTTGAATTAAATTTCTACATCGTGTATCTAAGTCGTGAAAACAATAATGAGTTTGTTACTTACTTGGAATTTTGTCATAATTTCTTGAACGAAATGACTTTTTTTGTTTATCTAAGAGGCAAATTCAAGAAAGAATTTGCTACTTACTTACAATTTTTGATAATTTCTTAAATGAAGTTTCTGCATTGTGTATCCAAGAGGTGACTTCAGGAAAGAGTTTGTTACTTGCTTACAATTTTTTTCATAATTTATTTAATGAAATTTCCGTATTGTGTATCCAAGAGTTGACTTCAAGAAAGAAATTGTTACTTACTGAGAATTTTTTCATAATTTCTTGAATTAAATTTCAACATCGTGTATCCAAGTCATGAAAACAATAAAGAGTTTGTTACTTACTTGGAATTTTGTCATAATTTCTTGAACGAAATATCTTTTTGTTTATCCAGCAGGCGAATTCAAGAAAGAATTTGCTGCTTACTTACAATTTTTTCATAATTTCTTTA
The DNA here is from genome assembly GCF_049724085.1 of Artemia sp. Qi Xiang Cuo. Taxonomy (NCBI): domain Eukaryota; kingdom Metazoa; phylum Arthropoda; class Branchiopoda; order Anostraca; family Artemiidae; genus Artemia; species Artemia sp. Qi Xiang Cuo. The sequence continues at coordinate 1,776,448 of NC_142804.1, forward strand.
ATGAAATTTCTGCATAGTGTATCCACGAGGTGACTTCATGAAAGAGTTTTTTACTTGCTTACAATTTTTTTTGATAATTTCTTAAATGAAATTTCTGCATTGTGTATCCATGAGGTAACTTCAAGAACGAGTTTGTCACTTACTTAGAATTTTGTCGTAATTTCTTGAATGAAATGTCTTTTTTATTTACCCAGGTGGCGAATTCAAGAAAGAATTAGCTACTTACTTAAAATTTTTTGATAATTTCTTAAATGAAATTTCTGCATTGTGTATCCATGAGGTAACTTCAAGAAAGAGTTTGTCACTTACTTAGAATTTTGTCGTAATTTCTTGAATGAAATGTCTTTTTTATTTACCCAGGTGGCGAATTCAAGAAAGAATTAGCTACTTACTTAAAATTTTTTGATAATTTCTTAAATGAAATTTCTGCATTGTGTATCCATGAGGTAACTTCAAGAAAGAGTTTGTTGCTTACTTAGAATTTTGTCATAATTTCTTGAATGAAATTGAACGAAATGCTTTTTTGTTTATCCAGCAGGTGAATTCAAGAAAGAATTTGCTACTTACTTACAATTTTTTCATAATTTCTTTAATGAAATTTCTGCGTTGTGTATCCACGAGATGACTTCATGAAAGAGTTTGTTACTTGCTTACAATTTTTTTTCATAATTTCTTAAATGAAATTTCTGCATTGTGTATCCATGAGGTAAATTCAAGAAAGAGTTTGTTACTTACTTAGAATTTTGTCTTAATTTCTTGAATGAGATGTCTTTTTTATTTACCCAAGAGGTTAATTCAAGAAAGAATTTGCTACTGACTTACAATTTTCGATAACTTCTTAAAAGAAATTTTTTGATTGTGTAACCAAGAGGTAACTTCAAGAAAGAGTCTGATACTTAAATAGAATTTTTTAATAATTTCTTGGAAAAAATGTCTTTGTTTATCAATCAAGTGTATTCAAAAAGGACCTTTGTACTTACTTACAATTTTTTCATAATTTCCTTAATGAAATTTCTGCATTGTGTATACAAGAGGTGACTTCAAGAAAGAATTTGTTACTTACCTATTTACAATTTTTTCATAATTTCTTAAATGAAGTTTCTGCATTTTGTATCCAAGATGTGACTTCAGGAAAGAGTTTGTTACTTGCTTACAATTTTTTCATAATTTATTGAATGAAATATCCGCATTGTATATCCAAAAGGTGAAAACAATAGAGAGTTTGTTACTTACTCGCAATTTTTTCATAATTTATTGAATGAATAATCTGTATTGTGTATCCAAGAGATGAAATCAATAAAGAGTTTATTACTTACTTACAAATATTTTCATAATTTCTTGAATGAAATTTCCGTATTGTGTATCCAAGAGTTGACTTCAAGAAAGAAATTGTTACTTACTGAGAATTTTTTCATAATTTCTTGAATTACATTTCTACATCGTGTATCTAAGTCGTGAAAACAATAGAGTTTGTTACTTACTTAGAATTTTGTCATAATTTCTTGAACGAAATGTCTTTTTGTTTATCCAGCAGGTGAATTCAAGAAAGAATTTGCTACCTACTTACAATTTTTTCATAATTTCTTTAATGAAATTTCTGTATTGTGTATCCAAGAGGTGACTTCAAGAAAGAATTTGTTACTTACTTACTTACAATTTTTTTCATAGTTTCTTAAATGAAGTTTCTGCATTGTGTATCCAGGAGGTGACTTCAGGAAAGAGTTTGTTACTTGCTTACAATTTTTTTCATAATTTCTTAAATGAAATTTCTGCATTGTGTATCCAAGAGGTAACTTCAAGAAAGAGTGTGTTACTTACTTAGAATTTTGTAATAATTTCTTGAACGAAATGTCTTTTTGTTTATCCAGCAGGTGAATTCAAGAAAGAACCATGAAATACTAAAGTTAACTTCTCAAATAATAAACTCCAGGAAACAAACACACACGAAAATCTAAAAAACCTAGGTCTGAAAACCCTAAACTGCTAATTAACTATTCTAATTCATGATTTCAGGCACGTAAAACCACAAAATACTAAAGTTAACTTCTCAAATAATAAACCCCAGGAGTCAAACACACACGAAAATCTAAAAAATCTAGGTCTGAAAACCCTAAACATGTAATTAAATATTCTAATTCATGATTTCAGGCACGTAAAACCATAAAATACTAAAGTTAACTTCTCAAATAATAACACAAAAACTTCGTTTTTAATGAGCACTAAGTAAAGAAAACCCACACGGAATCAAGCAACTGAGTCTCTCAAACCCCTTAAAGCTATTTTAAAAGATACAAAAAACTACTTATTTAACACAAAAATTTCTTTTTTAATGAGCAACAAGTAAAGAAAAACCACAAGTAATCAGACAACTGAGTCTGTCAACCCCCTTAGAGCTATTTTAAAAGATACAAAAACTACTTATTTAACACAAAAATTTCGTTTTTAATGGGCATTAAGTAAAGAAGAATCAAACGGAATCAGGCAACGGAGTCTCTCAAACCCCGTAAAGCTCTTTTAAAAGATACAAGAACTACTTATTTAACACAAAAATTTCGTTTTTAATGAGCACTAAGTAAAGAAAACCAAACGGAATCAGGCAACAGAGTGTCTCAAACCCCGTAAAGCTCTATTAAAAGATACAATAACTACTTATTTAACAAAGAATTGTGTTTTTAATGGGCACCAAGTAAAGAAAAACCACACGGAATCAAGCAACTGAGTCTCTCAAACCCCTTAAAGCTATTTTAAAAGATACAAAAACTACTTATTTAACACACAAACTTCGTTTTTAATGATCACTAAGTAAAGAAAAACTACATGGAATAAGGCAACTGACTCTCTAAAACCCCTTAAAGCTCTTTTAAAAGATACAAAAAAATACTTATTTAACACAAAAATTTCGTTTATAATGGGTACCAAGTAAAGAAAAACCACACGGGATCAGACAAACGAGTCTCTCAAACCCCGTAAAGCTCTTTTAAAAGATAAAAGAACTACTTATTTAACACAAAAATTTAGTTTTTAATGAGCACTAAGTAAAGAAAAACCAAACGGAATCAGGCAACAGAGTGTCTCAAACCCCGTAAAGCTCTTTTAAAAACTACAAGAACTACTTATTTAACAAAAAAATTGTGTTTTTAATGGGCACCAAGTAAAGAAAAACCACACGGAATCAGGCAATCGAGTCTCTCAAACCCCGTAAAGCTCTTTTAAAAGATATAAGAACTACTTATTTAACACAAAAATTTTGTTTTTAATGGGTACCAAGTAAAGAAAAACCACACAGAAAAGCCCTTATAATAGCATAGGAAAGAACATAAGGTCCTGGAATAGCATTGGGAATTCCTATACACGCAAGCATATAACATAGGAATTCCTATACACGCAAGCAAATAACATGGGAATTCCTATACATGCAAGAAAATAACAAGGGAATTCCTATACATGCAAGCAAATAACCTGGGAATTCCTATACATGCAAGCAAAGAACATGGGAATTCCTATACAAGCAAGCAAAAAACCTGGGAATTCTCATACATGCAAGCACATAACAAGGGACTTCCTGTACACTCAAGCAAATAACATGGGAATTCCTATACATGCAAGCAAATAACATTGGAATTCCTATACACGCAAGCAAATATCATGGGAATTCCTATACATTCAAGAAAATAACATGTGAATTCCTATACACGCAAGCAAATAACAAGGGAATTCCTATACACGCAAGCAAATAACCTGAGAATTCCTATACACGCAAGCAAATAACTTGGGAATTCCTATACACGCAAGCAAATAACATAGGACTTCCTATACACGCAAGCAAATAACATGGGAATTCCTATACACGCAAGCAAAAAGCAGTTCATTCGGGGTTGGGGTGGGGGATCGGAGCCCCTTGGGGTTGTGGGAAGGGGACCTCACAACACTGTTCAAATGGAACTTGTGTATTATAACGACCACAGAGTTTCACCCTCAAGTCCTCTTCTAAAATCATCTCTTAAAATGTCTCTAACTGTTTCACCGAAATAATTCCCTAAAATAATAATTTGTTCTGAAAAGATATAATAAACCCTTAAAAAGTATTATAATGGGGGACTCAGAGGCATCGGGGCGCCGGGGGTCCTTTGGGGGTCCAGAGAACCTTTGATGTCCGGGGGCTTTCTTCGGGGTTGGGGTGGGGGGATCAGAGCCCTTTGGGGTTGTGGTAAGGGACCTCACAACACCGTTCAAATGGAACTTGTGTATTATAACGACCACAGAGTTTCACCCTCAAATCCTCCTCTAAAATCATCTTTCAAAATGTCTCTAACTGTTTCACCGAAATAATTCCCTAAAATAATAATTTATTCTGAAAAGATATAATAAAGCCTTAAAAAGTATTATAATGGAGGCTCAGGAGTCTTTGGGGCGCCGGGGACCTGTAGAATAGGACTACTAGAAAAACCTGTTTGGTACGGGGGCGTCGTAGAAGTATAAGGTTCTACCAGAAAAACCTGTTTGGTACGGGGGCGTCGTAGAAGTATAAGGTTCCACCAGAAAAACCTGTTTGGTACGGGGGCGTCGTAGAAGTATAAGGTAACACAGGAAGGAACATAAAGTCGTAGAAGTATAAGGCTATGTGAGAGGATACTCACTCTCTTTGAAAAGGCGTATACAAGGTTCAGAATAACACAGAAAGGAACATAAATTCGTAGAAATATAAGGCTATGTGAGAGGATATTGACTCTCTTTGAAAAGGTGTATACAAGGTCCAGAATAACACAGAAAGGAACATAAAGTCGTAGAATAGCATGGGAAGGAACATAAAGCCGTAGAATATCATGGGAAGGAACATAAGGTCGTAGAATAGCATGGGAAGGAACATAAAGTCTTAAAATATCACGGGAAGGAACATAAAGTCGTAGAATATCATGGGAAGGAACATAAAGTCGTAGAAGTATAAGGTAACATACTACTCATATATGAGGGGGGGGGGGGTTACTCCTACAAAACACCTCACTCTTTACGCTAAAGTTTTTCAGTATTTTTAGAAAAAAGGTTTTTGTTGTTCTAATTAAACGAACAGTGTTTCAGGAGTCGTTTTTAAAGGATTTGTACAGAATTCAAACATTAGAATAAAGAGAGAGGCGTTTTGGAGAAGTAACCCCCCTTACATACATAATAATTTCTGTTTGTTTTAGTTTTAATGTTGCTCCTTGCTTTCAGTTAAAAAAAACTTGATTTTTCATTTAATTTCTGTTCGTTTTTTAAATAATTCCAGGAAGTCTGGCTCCTGGAAAAATCCCTCCTCCCAAAGGATTTATTCTCTAGACAATTCAATTCTGTTGAAAATTTACCCCGGATATTTACCCTTAACATCTCCACGCGTAAAATTGAGTCGGCAGAAAAAAAGCAAGACATAAGAAGAATTTCGTATAGGAATCCTGGTAGATCCCCCCAGTGTAAATTTTCCCCTGAAAAATCCACCTCCTGGGAACCTCCCTCCCCATGGAAAATTATCACCTATAAAATCCCCCGGCCCCCCCCAAAAAAAATATGTATACATACTTCCCAATAACAAATACTATATGTAAACAATGGGCAAATTTTGTAAATTAGACCTATCACCAGGGGCTGTGAGAGGGCCATGATATCCCCAAAGTTATAGTTATTTGGCCTTTCAACTATGCTGAACAAAATGGCTATCTCAAAATTTTGATCAGACGATTTTGAGAAAAAAGGGGCATGGGAGGGGGCCTAGTTGCCTTCCAATTTTTTGGTCACTTAGAATGGGCACTAGAATTTTTAATTTCCGTTAGAATGATCCCCTCTCGCGATATTCTAGGATCACTGGGTCGATACTATCACTTGAAAAGAAAAACGAAAAAAAACAACAAATAAACACGTATCTGTGATATTTCTTCTGGCAAAAAAACATATTCACATTTTTTCAGACAGGCACTTGAAGCCTCTATAGCAGGGTTTTTTGATACGCTGAACCTGATGGTGTGACTTTCATTGAGATTATATGATTTTTAGGTGGTATTTCCCCTTTTTTTTAAAAAACAGGCAAATTTTCTCAGGCTCGTAACCTTTGATAGGTAAGATAAAACTTAATGAAACTTATATATTTGAAATCAGCATAAAAATTTATTTTTTTTTATATATCTATTGGTATCAAAATTAGGTTTTTTAGAGTTTCGGTTACTATTGAGCCGGGTCGCTCCTTACTTACAGTTCGTAACCACGAACTGTTTGACATATTGTTTTCAAACTCCTCTTTTTAGAGTTTTGGTTAACCTACTATTAGACCTGATTACTCCTTACTTGCACTTCCTTACCACGAACTGTTTGATTTGGCATAAAAACTGTAGCAAAGTTCCTGGGTAAAAACAGGTCCCACAGAATTAGTTCCTGGGTAAAAAAAAGTTCATTCTTTCCTCGTTTTACCGCCGTGTAATTCGTTTTCAATTTGTTTTGTTTAATTTCTATTTTATGATTAAATAGAAAAAAATAAGTTTTTCAACTGAAAGTAATGAGGAATATTAAAACTTAAAAAGAACGAAAATTATTCCGTATATTAGGAGGGTTGCCCCCTCCTAAAAACATCCTAAATACTCAAAGGTCTATAGTACTTTAAAAAAGTATCTTATCTTAATTAAACGGCCCTTGTGTTTCAAGAGTCATTCTTAGAGAATTGGGACAAAAAGTCAAACTTCAGCATAAAGAGCGAGGTATTTAGAAGGGGGAGACCCCCCTCAAATACGGAATATTTTCCTTTTAATTCTTAATGTTGCTCCTTACTTTCAGTTGAAAAAACTTTTTTTTATTTGATTTCTGAACGCTTTTCAAATAATACCGGGAAATTCGGCTCCCCCTTCATGGAAAATCCCTCCCCCAAAAACACCCTCCATGGAAAGTCCCTCCAACGCAAATTCCCCCCGGATAATTCCATCCTCGTTGAAAATTCCTCCGGAAAATTTCTAGCGGACGATTTCGCCTGGAAAATTCTCCTTAACGCTTTTATTTGAAATATAGGCTTAAATTTCTGATTGTTTTTCAAATCATGTCGGAAATCTCCCCTCTATGGAAATTTTCCCCCGAAATCCCCCCCCCCCTGGAAAGTTGCTCCCACGAAATATTCCCCCGTGGAGAATTTATCCCGCGGAATACTCCCACATGGAGAATTTCTCCCACAAAAAAATCCCCCCCTATGAAAAGATCCTACACTCAATTTCAACCCCGCTGAAACTTTCTCCCGTAACATCTCCACGTGTAAAATTAAGTCGACAAAAACAAAGTAAGACAAATAAAAAGAATTTCGCATAGGAATTCTAGCTAATTCCCAAGCGTAAAATTTTCCTCGGAAATTTCCCTCCCTGTGGAAAATTCTCGCCGTGGAAATCAGAAATCCCCCCCCCCCTGCTAAAAATGCCCATATACTTCCCAATAGCTAATACTGTATGTGAACTATGGGTAAATTTCATAACTTACATCCCTTCCCCCAAGGACTGTGGGGGATCATGTTATTCCCTAAGACATAGTTATTGCATTTTTCAACTATGCTCAACAAAATGACTATCTCAAAATTTTCATCAGATGATTTTGAGGGAAAGATGACGCGGCAGGGGGCTAGTTGCCTTCCAACATTTTTGGTCGCTTAAAAATGGCACTAGAACTTTTAATTTTGGTTAGAATGAGCCGTCTCTAGATATTCTAGGAACTAGGACCATTGGTTCGATACGATCACCCCTGGGGAAAACAAATAAAACAAAACGAATAAACACGTATCCGTGATCTTTGTTCTGGCAAAAAAAAAAAAAATACAAAATTCAACCTTTTTGGAGATAGGAGCTTGAAGCCTCCATAGTGAGATTCTTTGATGCACTGAATCTGATGGTGCGAATTTCATTAACATTCTTAGACTTTTTCAGGCTCGTAGTCGAAAATCAGGCAAGTTTTCTCAGGCTCATAGCTTTTGATGAGTAACAGTAAACTTAATGAATCTTACATTAGCGGAATCAGCACAAAAAGTTTATTCTTTTGATATATCTACTGATATCAAAATTGTGTTTTTTAGAGTTTCGATTAGCATTAAGCCGAGTCACTCCATACTTACAGTTCGCTGTTTGATATAGATAGGTGTCCCATAAAAACACAAAAAAAAAGATCAAAATTATTATTCAAGCAGCAAGATGTTGAAACATAAGATGAGTCCCAGAAAAAAAAAATAATAGAGCTGCGGCTATGCTAAAGGAAATTTGTTGCACTTCTTTTGTCCTCCGTCCGTGTTTGATCGAAAGACGCCGTCTAAGGACGGCTGTGTAACTCCAAAAAAATATTACAGAGCAGTTAGCAATGGAGCCAAGGCTCTGTACAGGGGGATGTAAATTGGGGGCGGGGGTATTTGCCCACCGTCCCCGAGATCTTAAAAAGTTCCCTTATTTAGGTATTTTCACTGAAAATGCCCTTTTTGTAGTTTTCATTTGAAAAAAAAAAAACATAATTGCCCCTCTAGATTTTTTAAAATAAATTTTGCCCCCCCCCCCAAAAAATTTCCTTAAATTGACGCCACTAATTCTGTAGTGAAATAGAGATGACCAGTTCAAGAATGTGGTGTTGTTTGAGAGTAAATTTAGTTTTGGCTTCGTCAAGTCAGTCAATATAAGTGGAAAACTGGGAATTAAAATAGCTACTGTTGTAGCGTGTTTATAGTTACTTGTTTTTGTTTTTTTTTATAATGGAAGTAAGTTAAGTTCTAAAAGGAGTCAAATTTCGATACAGAATCTGGCATTCAAACCACCCGACAAATAAAAAAAAATATGGAACAGAATGCTCAGTTCGTTTGTGTTTCAAATCAGATTTGAAACATATATTTATCAAGCCAAGAAAATTAGTGCTTAAATAAACAAAATTATCTTGTTTGTTCCTCCATAAAATGGACTATTGACGCAAGATTTTAAACAGGTACTCAAAAAGGCCTCATTTTAAACTTCTCACAAAGCCTTACAGGGGGAGCTTTGCTTTCAATTGGAAACACTAGTCACAGTTCAAATGGGGTCACTTGGTTGCAAGGCCCTACCCAGGGGGGGGGGGGGGGTTAGCGGGGTTTGAACCCCCTGAAATGTTTGTTTGACTCGTAAAAACGTAAAAAAAATGGATATAAACTAATTTTGTATACGTTTTTTCAGGGTTTTTGTGTAACCCCCTCCCCCCAGAGAAAATCTTTGAGTAAAACCCCCTCCGAAAAAAAAAAATCCTGGACACGGCCTTGCTTCGTTGTTTTCTTTTAAAAAAAATACCTTTAAAGGACTAAAAGATAATAGTTTGGGTCCTTTTTGACATGGTACTTTTCTGAACAAGTCTAAGAAAAAAATTGTGAAAATCGCTCTTGCGATAGCTTAAAATAGAGCATCTTACAGACTGACGTACTTCACTCGATTTCATTTGAAGTTGAACTTTTCATTGTAAGGCTAAACACCAAAGAATTCAAAGTGGTACTGTAAGGAGTGAAATTTAAATGAGCATTTATAAATTAAATTTACCTCCCCTCCCCTACTTTTAGATCATAACTACAAAAGATACGTAGAAATTATAGAGGTGGAAGTACCGCGTGTTTATATCCTCGGAATTCTGGTTCTTCAATGCATAAACAAAAACGAACTGTTGGCCTGGTACTTGTGCACATTGCTGTGAATAAATATTTCGTTTGTGTGGGCACAAAACATAAGCCCCCAATGTCTGAAAAAAATATTTTAGCGATTCATTATGGAAAAGCTCGCTTTGGACATCTTGAAAATCACTTTACCTCAATCCCGATCAGAGTTTGAAGAACCCTTGCACCTATTGTAATTTTGAGATTGCGGCGATGCACTGCCGACTAAACTTTAAAGGTTTTGTACCCCTCTCCTTTTCAAGTTTTACTTGACAAGCTGTGTTAAATCAATGATTAACTTAGCTGACTGGAAGTAAACAATTCTTAGGGAGAGAGTACAACCATCAAATTTTTGAACTCCTCCTTACTCTATTGCTCTCTGGCCTGATGCTGAGCATTGTTGCAACGTTGAAGCTATAGTCAAAGACTTGTTACTTCACATAAGTAAGAAAACAATTCAATATGTATTTAGGGCAGTTCAAGAATTATTAGGTGCTCATCATGTGAATGGGGTAATACACCATTACACCTACAATAGAACTGGCATTTTATCATTGCATGTTTTCAAGCAGCATGTTTTCAAACACCCTTCCCGATTCGGCTCGAGAATGCCACTCGTTTGGCACCTTCAAAAGACTATTAAAAAAATATTTGTTTTAATGTGATTAATTTTCTTTACTTTTGCCTGCTGCCAAAAGTTTTTTTTAATTTAATTTTTTTTTTTTTTTTTTTTTTTTTTATATATATATAGATGTTGTGATTCACTGTAGTTTGATAAAGCTTATTTAGTGAACTCTCCTTTTTTTTTATAGATGTTGTGATTCACTGTAGTTTGATAAAGCTTATTTAGTGAACTCTCCTTTTTTTTTTTTTTTTTTTTTTTTTTTTTTTTTTTTTTTTTTATTAAGCAAATGCTTTAAATGTTAAAAGTTAAAATGCTTATGTTTATATGTTTAAATATTAACGTTATGTTTATATTGTTTAAATCTTAAGCGTTTAAATGTTTAATGTTAATTTGATCTTTTCATAATCCCCCTCCTACAGGCCACGGAGCCTTTGTGGGGATTTGTAGATTGTTATGTAATTATTTTACTGGTATATGGAAAATAAATCTATCTATCTATCTAATACAGGTTTACCATGTGAGCGGCCAGTAAGACACATGCCAAGATTAAGATAAGGCCTAACTAAGCCACCCACAGCTTCATGGATATGTTTACAATCTCTGCATTTTACAGAGATATTTAGCAGCCAAAGAGCGAAGTTCCACAAGGGACAACATATTGAATGTTGTCCCTTTTCTAAAAAGAAGTGGTACCAGACAACAATTGGGGGTTAAAAATCGTTGCAAAAACAGCGTTTTGCATGAACACTACTGCTTTTCTTAGGCAGCGCGCTAGCGCTGCCTAAGTAATGAACGATGTGGGCACAATGTGTTGTTTTTTGGTTCTCCATACCCGGGCACTTCGTATCGCAGGAGTTGTCGTAGAAACTTCGAAAAGGGCTTATTCGATTGGAAATTGGAGTGGCTAGTTCCCTTTTTAATAGTCAAAGTGATTGGAGGGCATTTGCCCCCCCACGCCCATCATTCCCCCAAACACATCCAATCAAAATTTTGAGATAGCCATTTTGTTCAGCGTAGTTGATTTCCATATAGAAAATATGTTTTTGAGGAGGACACTCCCCCATAACCCCCAGGGCAAGGGTTTTAAGTCATGCCCTGGATACATATAAGGTTTTTATAGAAGGCTTTGTCGTAGAAACTTCAAAACAGGCTCATTCGATTAGAAATTCAAAGGGCTTTAATAGTCGAAAGTGATTGGAGGGCAACTAGCCCCCCCCCTGACGCCCATCAGTCCCCCAAATACATCCAAGCAAAATGTCTAGAGAGCAGTTTTGTTAAGCGTAGTTGATTTCCTCATATAAAATATGTTTTTGATGAGGAAGCTCCCCCACAGCCCTTAGAGCAAGAGTTGTAAGCTATAACCTGGGGGCATATAAGGTTTTTTATAGAAGGTGTTGTCGTAGAAACTTCAAAACAGGCTCATTCGATTGGAAATTGGAGTGGCTAGTGCCCTTTTTAATAGTCGAAAGTTATTGGAGGGCAACTAGCCCCCCCACCCACGCCCACCCACGCCCCTCATTCCCCCAAACACATCCAATCAAAATTTTGAGATAGCCATTTTGTTCAGCGTAGTTGTTTTCCAGATAGAAAATATTTTTATGAGGAGGACACTCCCCCACAACCCTCAGGGCAAGGGTTTTAAGCTATGCCCTGGGGGCATATAAGGTTTTTATAGAAGGCGTTGTCGTAGAAACTTCAAAACAGGCTCATTCGATAGGAAATTCAAAGGGCTAGTACCCTTTCTAATAGTCGAAAGTGATTGGAAGGCAAGTAGCCCCCCCCACGCCCCTCATTCCCCCAAACACATCCAATCATAATTTTGAGATAGCCATTTTGTTCAGCATAGTTGATTTAGAGATAGAAAATATGTTTTTGAGGAGGACACTCCCCCACAACCCTCAGGGCAAGGGTTTTAAGTTATGCCCTGGAACATATAAGGTTTTTACAGAAGGCGTTGTCGCAGAAACTTCAAAACAGGCTCATTCGATTGGACATTCAAAGGATTAGTACCCTTTTTAATAGTCGAAAGTGATTGGAGGGCAACTAGCCCCCCCCCCCCGCCCCTCCTTACCCCAAACACATCGAATCAAAATTTTGAGATAGCCATTTTGTTCAGCGTAGTTGATCTCCAGATAGAAAAACGTTTTTGAGGAGGACACTCTCCCACAACCCTCAGGGCAAGGGCTTTAAGTTATGCCCTGGGGGCATATAAGGTTTTTTATAGAAGGCGTTGTCGTAGAAACTTCAGAACAGGCTCACACAGTCCAGATTTTTTAAAGGGTGTATGTTGTTAAAAATTGCTGAAAACTTTTCTCCAGTATACAAATAGCAGGCCAAACTATAAAGTCTTAAAAAACAAAAAGATTTAAAGAATTATTTTCTTTTTCCCTGAAAAGAATATCTCAATATAAAACAAACAGAAATTAATTAAAAAAAAAACTGTTTCCACAAAATAATTTTTTCAAAGAAAAGTAAAGAACTCCATTAAACAAAAAATGAGCAAAAATAAAATCAAATAATCTACCAAGCTCGAAACTACCACAAACCAGCATCGATAAATAAATGAAACCCAAAACGAAAAGAAATTACAATAAATAACCGAGTCAAACTCAAAACGAGCAGAAATTAACATAAGTTGGGTGCAAAACCCCTATGCCTTCCTAAGGCCAGAACAAAATTTGCACTTTTTTTTAATTAATTTGCAAGTTTTTTTTAATTAATCTAACAAAAAACAGTGAAAAGTGCCAATGATTACAGTTCTCATTTCTCAATGATAAAACATATATACATAGATTGGGGCTTTAATAATTCTTGGGAACTGAACTCGGCCAAAATCATGCAGCTTCAGCAAGCAGGACCAGACTAACTGAGCCCAACACAAGGTGAGGTTCTTTAGCTGTCGTTCATGTTTGCATCTTCTAATCTTTTTTATGCGCGTGTTGCATTGATTCAGCTAGTTTCTTTTTCTTTCCTTTTGTTTCCCGTTTATGTAGACTTCTGGATGTGAAACCAAAATATTTGCACTTCTATTATTACCTGCACAGAAAGTTTTTTATTTCTCCCGATCATATCTAAATTTTAGCTTTTCATCAAAATTGACGCCATTCTCTTTACGTTCAGTGTAGAGTTGTTCTTTTACTTTAGCTGACAAATAATTTTCATTAGATTCTTGAATTGCGGACATAAGCTGGCATAATTGTAGATATTGAAGGAAAGATAGCCTTGTATGATTTGTGTATTTAAGTGACAACATCTCACAAGAAATATCTAATGACTGGAAATAATTAAAATGACTAGAAGACTTAAAAGGGCTTATACATGAGCACACTGTCAGGGCAGACAGTTAGGTGTACCTAACTGAAGTTCTTCTAAGAGTTCTTCCCAATATAAACAAAATTTCCATCATACAAACAAAGCAGTTTTCTGTTTTTCCAATCTACTGCAGAGTTTGTCTTTTCAAAACAGCACCTTTTCAGTTACTGCAGCCAAATTTCATTAAATCATTCTGGAGATATATATTGGGTATTGAGATTTTTATTGCATCATTTTCATTACATGTGGAAGTAGCAAAGGAAATGCTTTCCCATTAACAGTTTTCAATGTTCTATGTTGTGCAGTTTTGATTATATTAATTAGATGACAATCAACTGAATAAAAAATAATTCATTAGATTATTAAGGAATATTTAATTTGTTTCTGGTTTAGATTTTATTCTAATCCAGGTTGCAGGGGTAGCTAGCAACCTAGTAAGAGACGATCACGTCCCATTTTAGTATAGATGAAGCTATGTTTATCCTAAAGCTGTGGTAGCACAGTGGATCAATGCTCTGCTTGGTAATATCCAGCCCAGGGATCAATTCCTGCAGCCACAAGGTTGAACAACAGGTTTGCTACAGGCTAATGCTGGTTTAACACCTTATAATGTCTTAGCAATGTCTCTGGATGATCTTTATCTTTTTCTTTATTTATCCAGTTTGTGTTCTTTTTTCTTGAAGAAAAAAAAGACACTGGAAAACAAAACAAAATTACAAAAAGTACTTACCAAGCTTCCATGCACGTTTTGTACTCATCTTTGACTTTGTACTCATTCCACATATCCAGGAAACTGAAAATAAAATTGCTTAAAATTACTTAGTAAAATTACTAATAAGATTCCAAAGGCACTGATTCATTTCAAATGCATATAATCTAATTCAATAAGGATTTGAATACAACCTAATTCAATATACTCTCCTGATATCTGTTTTTAAAGGCATATTTTCTGCATAATAAACTTTGCTGTAACATAGCAATAATGACTGTAAAAAATAAGCAATTGCCTTCCTTCTGTAAAAACAATGGAAAAGAAGCTAAATTACACAATGCTTCAAATGAGAAAATTATAAAACTTAAGAAAAAATTATCTAATTACAGCATCTATATTTGTTTAGTTCACTAGCCTATCAATAGGTTACTACAAAGTTTATAAGTTACCTTTTGAGGCCCCTTTAAGAGCTCATAATGGAATTTCCCTTGGAAGCCATTATTACTTATAGAAATAACATAAAAAATGGCTATCAAGTGATGTAACTTATTCACTTTCTTCCTAGCTAAATTATATAAAAAAGGAAATATTGACCCAAATTTCATTGATTTAGTGTTTCCTTTTAGTTTGATAAACTATATATTCTCAGGCTATATAAACAATCATTTGGGCAAGGGGTTTGAATTGTTACAAATTTGACTTTGACCATGAAGAGAGCACAAAATCAGCAATCTAAAAGGGGTTCTGTTTTTGTTATAGCTTGTCTCCTTCTGGAAAGCCACTACTCTACATATTTATTTTACTTTACAACAATTATTCTGCTTTACAATGCTTGTCTTAGATTAAATTGGCCCAAGGTTGAGTCTGTCTATGATTTAGATACTTTTTTTTCTAATTTTAAGGCCTTGTGTCAAAGAATAGACTACATGGTATCAGTGTACAGCTGGGCTGTTGAGAAGAAAACACTATAAATTCTGAAAACATTTTTCAAAAATCTTAGAATACTTTGGCCTACTCTTATCATTCCTAAAAGTACTTTACTTTACTTTACCCCCCTCCCCCCCCCCTAATGTGTGAATATATCACACATTGCAAAATTTTGCAAAACCCATGCAAAAATTTGACTTTCATTTTGTTCAAGGTGGGGGCTGTAAGTTCCTTTTTTATTGTTTTTCAACAATTTTGATTCCAATGGTGTACTTTTTGGTTTGATGCTATTTTTTGAGGGGAGTTAGGCAACTTTTAAAAATCCCTGCAAATTTGTCTTCAAAATAAAATAACATTTTACTAGACAATTAAGACTAGGCCTAATGAAAATAATAATCACCATTCTTGAATCAGCATTGAATGGCAATTTTTCTAACTAGACAGCTTTTTTAGAATTACATTTTCAAACTCTGGTTACCATGGGCAGTTTTTAGTTCCTTTGAGGGCTCAAAACAGAATTTGCTCAAGAAGTGATTATAGAAATTGGAAAGAGCATAAAGGAGGAACCAAGTGATGTGTTCCCTTTCTTCCTAGATAAATTATACAAATATGTATATATTTACTGAGTGATTTAACTCCTTGGTAAAATTTTACATGAGGTGATTTTTGGTATATTGGAAAGTGGTTAGGTTAGGAAAATGAAAGTCTCAGGGATGGGTCTACAGACTAAAGTAAGTAATAGGAATGTATTTTAAATTATTTAACTCTACTCCTTCTCCCTCAAGAGGGCACTGACCTTTAAAAAGGTAAATTTCTAGGTGACACTATAAGTTAGCTAAGATGAAAGTGAAAATGTCATTTGATGCCTTTTTTTATGCTCTTTCATAATTCAATAATTGCTTCTGGGGCTAGTTGCATCTTTAGCCCTTAAAGGGGCCCCAAAGGTATTTCATTCTTGTAACCACAAAAAGAAGTTATCAACACTTTGTTAAGTTAATGAAAAGTGGCTAAAAACATATCACTAGTTTATAAATAAGATGTTCAAGAGTAATATATTCCAAAACTACTTATTTATAATAATTCAAACCTTTTTTATTAGGCACCTCAAATATAAACTGTTTGCCTACTGTTTCAAGTTTCTCAAATGCCATCAACAAAAATAGCACTGAATTTTGCGATTTGAAACTTTGCAATTGACACACAGGGTATATTCAAATTCAGGGTATATATTTCCACATTAGGGGGTGGGGTGGGTAAATTTCATGGTAACTTTGCAGTGGGCCATATAATTTAGCTAGGATGAAAGTGAAAACATCATTTGATGCTTTTTTATGCTCTTTCATAAATCATATAAAATACCTTTTGGGCGCCTTTAAGGGCTCAAGATGCAATTAGCCCCAGAAGTAATTATAGAATTATGAAAGAGCATTAAAAAATCCATCAAATGACATTTTCACTTTCATCTTAGCTAAATTATAGTGCCACCTAGAAATTTACCAAAATCTTTCTTTTATAAAAGTGAAACCTTGCAAAATAGATCTTTTTGTTTAAATGAAGTAGGCTAAATGAAAGGTATTTTCCAAGGGCGTCAGCAGAAAATTTTACAGGGGGGGGGGGAGAGACACCAAAATAGCAGTGGTGGTTGGATGACAGTTTAGGTGATTTAGGACTCTAATCTACTACTTTACCCCAAAGAGGACGAATTTACAATCAATTTAAAATCCAGAGAAGCCAATTGATTTAAAAGTATCAATAACTATATTTTAGGCTTCCCAGTTGCAAAAGAAGTAATGCCACATGGCAGTAGTGCTGAATTCAACCAAGTTGATTTGCTTCATTTGTAATGAAATTAGGCTATGTTTGGTGACCTGTAATTTGCATATCAGCTATAATGAGGAGCGGGAGTGAGACATTGTTGGGGGGGGGGAGACATTGTTTAGGTGTGGGTAGGATAGATCCCTACAAAAGTACATTTTAATGGACAAACTGCTTACTCTTCATGAGGCTTCACATAAATGTTGAAATAGGAAGGGGGAGTAGGAATTAATTGGAATGGTTCTCAATGGTCAACCCATAGAATGGGTCTCAATTTCCTTGGGGTGAAAAATACTGCTAGGAACTTAGTTTTCAGCAATTTTAAATGGTAATATTTTTCTATTTGTATAAAGTACTACAATGTATTTAAAAAAAAAATATATGTAATGTATTTATCAATAAGGAAATCCTATTGTAGAGGTAGTGATGGCTTCAGTTATGTAGAATATCAAAAGTCTCAGAGAATTTCCATCCATGCAAACAACAATACTCCTTTTCATCCAACCAAAATTCTTTAGTAGGCTAGTAATATTAACAAGGACTTTTCCCCAATATTACTATTTATCACCAATTTTTTATGTATATTCAAATTTTATCCAAAATTGAAATTACAAATTTAAACATAGGATGGTACTAATCAATGTATAAATATTGATTTACACTTTTCAAAAGCAATTGAACAAGGATTTAAGGAACCGGTACCTCAAATCTTATCGTGGTTAGGCCTGGGTTTGATTTGGAAAACAATCAGAAATTAAATAAAAAAAGAGCTTTTCAACTGAAAGCAAGGAAAAGATTTGAAACCTATTTGAACAGATTATGCTTTGTATGAAGGGGGCTTTCTTCTCCTTAGCTCCTTACTCTTTACTGTGAAGTTTGGCTTTTTTCCAAGTTTTTTAAAAAAAATTGCAATTGGGGAAACAAAATTCAAAGCACTAAAAAACTTTTTTTGATGAGCAAGGTGTCAAGAAGGGGACAGTCTCCCTTATATACAGAATAATCTATATTTGTTTTAACTTTTAAACTTGATCCTTACTTTGGTTGAAAAGCCTTTTTTATTTGTTTAATTACATTTCGTGAAACTGTAAAGTTTTATGAATACAATAATTTTGGTAACGCAGAAATAACAATCAGTATTTCAATGATCTCTTTTTGGATTTTGATGGGTAATCAAGCAGTTTGTTTTTTTCCTCAGGGATGATTGTATAGACCAAGTGGACCCAAAACATCAGGAGAGGGCTCACTTGAACAAAAATTAACAGTTCTAGTTCCCTTTTGAAGTGACCAAAAAAATTGGAGGGCAACTAGGCCCTCTCCCTTGCCCTGTTTTTCCCAAAATTACCCAATCAAAATTTTGAGATAACTTTTTTGTTCAGTATAGTTGAAAGGCCTGATAACTATGTCTTTGGAAATAAAATGACCCCCTACAGCCCCTGGGGAAAGGTTATAAAATTCGCACTTTCTTTTATCTGTTATTAGGAATTATGCATACATTTTTCCGGTGGGGAGGGGAGGACAAATTTCTGCTGGGAGAATTTTCAATGGAGATGATAGTTTCCAGGGGGTGAAATTTTCAGAGGAAATTTTATGAGGGGGTTGCCCCTCCTTAACATCTCTCTATTTATGCTAAAGTTTGAATTTTTCCCAATTCTTTGGGAAATGACTCCTGAAACACAACGGTTATTTAATAAGAAAAATAAGTAATTTTTTTTAAGTACCAAAAAATTGTAGTGTGATGAGTGAGGTATTGAGTAGGGGGGCAATCCCTGTCATATATGTAATAATTTCTGTTTGTTTTATGTTTTAATGCTGCTCCTTACCTTTAGTTGAAAAAACTTTTTTTTCTTTATTTAATGAAGCTTAAAGACAAACAATTTTCTAAAATTATGTCAATTAAAGTGTAGTATATAAAAATGAAAAACTAAGTAATTACAAAAATACACAAAACAATAGCCTACTTACAAAAGCTAAGATATAAACTCCTATCAATTGGTTCTTTGTAGCAATCTAGTTCTGTTGAGCAATGCCAAAGCATTGGGCAGATATTTTTTAACAATATCAATAGTTTTGAACTTGAGGTCAATATATACCAAATCATATTATTGAGTTAGGACTAAAGTGAATACACCATTCGATGCCTTTTTTATGCTGATTAAAAATATAATAAACATTTATAAAATAAATTAATTTAAGCCCCCCCCCCCCTATATAGGCCAATTCTGGGTTTGGTTTGGTATAGCCTATATCGGGGGGGGGGCTGAAATTCATTTCCGATATAAATGCGTATTATATTTGTAATCAGCATAAAAAAGGCATCGAATGGTGTATTCACTTTATTTGAAACTCAATAATATGACTTGGTATATATTGACCGGATGGAAATTCACAGCAACTTCACCCAAATCAGTTGGCAAGATGTAAGAATGACCAGCAATTTGGTATGCCTAAGTCTATTGCCCCCTCCTTAAACATTTTACGTTGGCCTACGAGTCAACTTATTAGATTTCACGTCCATGATAGGAATAGAAAAACAAAGATAATTACATAGTAATTTTAGTCAATATATACCAAATCATATTATTGAGTTAGGACTAAAGTGAATACACCATTCGGTGCCTTTTTTTATGCTGATTACGAATATAATAAGCATTTCTATCGGAAATGAATTTCAGCCCCCCCCCCCCTATATTTGTCAAGTAAGGGGTAGGTTAGGTATAGCCGAGATAGGGGGGGGGGGCTGAAAATTCATTTCCAATAGAAATGCTTATTATATTCGTAATCAGCATAAAAAAAGGCATTGAAGGGTGTATTCACTTTATTTGAAACTCAATAATATGATTTGGGATATATTGACTGAACTTGATTATCAAACACCAAAATATTTTATGCCTTTAGACTCAGTGTTTATACCTTAAATTACCTTAAATCGCATCTTCTAGCGACTAAGGTTGCAGGAACCTGTAGATGTCGCCAGGTAGTATTGACAGGAGTTCGTTGCACAATTCATTAGTGGATCATCACATCCTACACGTATACAGGACAGTTGAATATCACACACTAATAGACCCTGGTGGTGGATGCAGGCTCATCCCACTGCGTCCTCCATGGCTTGTTCCTCCAGTCATGGTCAACGCCAGTCTTGAAGCTGTTAACTGAAGCTGCGGAAACAGTTGAATCGCTCAGTGAATTCCACAACGGAACAACGCGATTGGTGAAGAAGTTGTATTTCTCACGCTTTCTGCTGAATCTTTGGCGGAGTTTTATGGGGTTACCTCGCGCTCTGCTAGACTGGTCCTGTTCGAGAATGGGCTTGATAACACTGCTGTTCATCAACTTATATGCCAAAATTACGTCCCCCCTTTTTCTACGGTAGGTCAGAGTTTGCAAATCAATCTTTTCTAGTCGTTGCTCATATGGGATTTGTTGGTTGGCAAATGTGAGCCTAGTAGCTCTTCTCTGGACTTTTTCAAGCAACTCTGCATCGCATTTAAAGTGGGGGTTTGCAACTGCCATCCCAAACTCAAGATGAGGGCGGACAATGGCTGTGTAAAGCTTCTTAATGACCCTGGGGTGGCGACTAGTCACTGATCGCTTGAGTAGGCCTAGGATCTTGTTTGCCTTTGCGGCTTGAGTTTGGCAGTGACTATGGAACTTCAGCTTATTATCTATGATTACCCCGAGATCACGTTCTTCCTCTGCGCTTTGGATGGGTGTTATAGCACCAGTAGAGTCCAACATATGGTAGCTATGGCAAGGGTTGTTCAGTCCAAGATGTAAAACTTTACATTTGCTTGGGTTAAACTCTAGTGTCCAAGTTGAGGCCCATTGGCAGAGGTTTGTTAAGTCTTGTTGCAGGGCATTGCAGTCTTCGTCAGAAGCGGCAGGTCCAAAGAGTTTGGAATCGTCTGCATATAGTTCCAGCAGATTCTGGACAACCTCAGGAGCATCATTAATGTAGAGGTTGAATAAAGTCGGGCCCAACTTAGTTCCCTGTGGCACACCACTTCTGACATTTACTGGTGCCGAGTACACGAGGTTTCCGTTGTGGTCGTAGACTGCAGCAATCTGGATTCTATCAGACAGAAAGCTATGGATCCACTGGGCTACGTCTACATCAATGTGATATGCTGACAGTTTAATCATCAGGTACCGGTGGGACATTTTATCAAAGGCTTTTGCCTGGTCCAGTAGGAACACGTCTACAGGGGATCCCGATTCGATAACCTCAGTGATTGATTCATAAGCTTGGATCAGGTTCGTTTCAATGGACATTCCTTTTCTAAAGCCATGTTGGCCGCTGTAAAGGAGACCATTCCTTGTCATGTGAGCTATAACGGCATCATTGACAATTCCTTCAATCAGCTTAGCAACGACTGAGGTAAGGCTTATGGGCCGGTAATTCTCTGGCTGGCTTCTGGAACCTTTCTTAAATATTGGAGTTATTGTTGCTGTACGCCAATCAGGTGGTAGTTTCTTTGTCTTCAAAGACAGATTATACAAGGAGCAGAGCGGTTCGGTGACTATATCAGAGATTTCTTTGAGCAGCCTGGGATGGATGCCGTCTGGTCCTTTGGCTTTGTTAGGGTCCAGCTTTGATAGTCTTTTCTTAACCTCTTCAGTCGTGATGATGAGTTTCGGCATAAGATGTTCGATATGTCTGGGGTCAGGACATGAGGGTTCAGCTGATGAGTCTGAGGAGAAGTTCGAAGCGAAGGTAGTGTTAAGCAAATTTGCTATAGCTTCTGGGTCTTCCAACTTTTTCCCTTCAGCGTTGAATAAGAATGGTATTGATCGCCTGTTCTTATCTTTCTTGGACACATACCTCCAAAATCGTTTAGGGTTTTCCTTTATACTAAAGGCTATCTTCTCCTCATATTCTGCCATAAAATGCCTAGTTAGATGTCTCAACTTATACCTGGCTCTGGCATAATGCTCCCAGTGTCGTGTGCATACACACTTCTTGTACTTCGAAAGTGCCTTTTTCTTCCTGTTCAGGGCTCTTTTAATGGGTCGATCTATGTGAGGCAGTGTTCTAGGTGCCTTGACAAAAGACGTTGAAGTACAAAGCTGCTCAACATGGAGGACGGCGTTCTTGAAATTTAGCCAGGCTTGCTCTATATCATCACTGTTAGTCACTTGATCCCATGCAACCGCCTGTAGTATTTCCCTGATCCTGCTGTAGTCGGTATACGTTCGTTTGGTGCAGTTGTTTGGTGGTTGACTTATTAGCAAGTCATGGGAAATACAGAGGTGATCGCTAGCGCCAATGGGGGGCAGGTAATCAGTATTCACTAGCAGTCCTGGGTTGTTAGTGATTGTCAAGTCTAGTAGAGATGGTATCTGGTTGTTTTTGTAACGGGTTGGCTGATCAATTAATTGGTACAGATTATTGTTGCCTAAATATTCCACAAACGGGTTAGTTGCAGTTGAACTTTGATGGTAACCTGCTCCATCCACCCACAAAATATCAGGCATATTTAGATCTCCAATTAAAATAAAATCTTGGTTACAATGCTTAGATGCATGATCAGCTAATTGAGTAAGAGCCCCATAAGAGGCAGCGGCATCTGGGCTGCTTGGGCTTCTATAAACGCATCCTATTAGAAGTGGCTTCCCCCAATAACAATATTAACAAAAACACTCTCAACCCATGGGGAATAATCATGATTCAAAGTCAAATCTCTGACCTGTAATACATCCTTCACATAAACAGCAACGCCTCTTCTGGGGTGAGTTGAGAGATTTGAGAACAGGCGATATCCGGGGATCATGATATGATCATCTTCCAGTGGGGTAGTAGAGTTCTTGGGGGTCAGCTCGCAGATACACAACACATCGTATTCTTCAGCAGTAGTTGTAAGTTTTAGTTCAGGAAGCTTATTTGTCACTGTATCAATGTTCGTGTAAAAAGCTTCAATAATTTCTTTTGACTAGTCTGTGGAGGGTTACTATAATGTATCACTTTTGGCAAACTCTTGAAACTAATGTCTGATGAGCTAGGGCTCGAGCATGAATGGAAAGCACAACTATTATTGCCACTCTTAAATGAATCACTATCATCGACACTACTACAACTGTGGAAACTATTTACATATGGGCTATCCTCAGCAGGCAGTGGGCACATTAGTGCTCCGTCGCTGCCCCGTTTTTTGAAGTTTGGATTTGTTTTCGTTTCTCCCTTTCCGCCTTTGTGCGGTCAAAGTGAAACTGCACAGCACCCTTCAGCTCCCTCGACTTAGTCACAATCTCCTTGTTTATCTTGTAGTTATCAGTGAGGAAGAGGACAGGTCTAGGTCGGTCACCTGGTTTCGGTGGATTGTTCCCGAGCCGCTGCGGCTTCAAAATTTTGACAGAGGGCAGATTGTATGACTGGGCAAGATGATCCTGAATAAACATCAGAATATCAGCTGCCTCTTCACATGATTCAGGAACTCCGTAAACTACGATGTTGAGCTGCCTTTTCTGTCTCTCTCTGTCCTCACGGATGATCCGTCTAACATCACTTTCAAAGTTCTTGGTAGTATCGCTCTGACACCGGTTCAGCCTGCTAGTAACTATATCTTCTAATTTGGATTCAACTTCTGCTAGGGTGCACTTGCCTGCGATCTCACTTTCTAAGTTAGAGATTTTGCTGTTAATGTTCCCCAGTTCTTGTTTAAGATCTTGCTGAAACTGATCCAGAGAAGAGGTCACAGCTTTTGAAACGGTAGCTTCGATAAGCTTTTGTGTAGCATTTGAGCCAAGGCTGCTATTCCCAGTAACCCTACACACAGGACAGAACCACTCACAGGTGAGGCTGTCAGTCATTTTGCAAAATAGTTGGTATTCTGATTTTGAGATTCCAACGCAATCTATGCACAGCCACTTATCACAACCATCGCAAGAAAAAGCTTGGGACTGTTCATCAAGTTCGCGTCTACAGCTACCACACTCATCTTCATTTTTCTTTGGGCTTACCCGGGTTCTCTTGTTTGTTGACACTTTCGGCGGCATTTTCTTCTATTTCTTCGCTGAAAACTCGGCTGAGAACAAAACCACAGTACACCGCCAAGCGATCAAAACTTGGCGCCCGGGTTAAAAATTAAAATTTAAAAAGGCACGTGGGCGGGCGGTCACGTAGGCACTTTTATTGCGAGCTTAAGTTCGATAATAGCACAGGATTCGATGAAAAGAATAGTCAAAACTGATCAGCAAGTATATAAAATAGTCTATGTCCTATTTATATTTCCAAAAAACTGTTCTAAGATTTCACTTGATCCACTCTCAAGGACGCCAAGGTCAACACAAAGGATGTAATTTCTACAAGTTACACACCTTCGTATTCTGTGGTCCTGGCGAATAATATGCCAATATGCTTTCTAAATACACTTCTCAGCCAATATATTTTCTAATTTGAAGATCTTTTTGCCCTGAAAGTTCTTGAGGTAGACAAAATGTGGGAAGTGCAATACTCAAATCACCTATTCCCAGCAGTTTAAGGATTAAATCCCACTGGTACCAACTCGGCCTCTTGTTTGTTTGATATTGCTCCCTTCTGCACAAATTATCACCAAAAGTACGCAGAACAAATCATCACCAAAAGTACGCAGAAAACGGAAGGCCAACGTAATCTGTGGCGTTTTTAATAATTATCATTTGGCAACTGTGCTCCGTTCCTGACTGCAAATTCAGAAGAAGAAGAAGAAGAAGCTTGGCTTTATTTACAAACAGCCACAGCTGTTCGATCAGCTGTTTAGATTAATGAGACAAAGGGTAGGTCCCTTGTGAATTAGAATAAAAAAAATTCTAACTTCAAAATCCAGGTAAACAAAGTGACACACCAAGGGAATCCACTTAAAATAACACCTAGGTACAAATATAAGCAGTTAAGGCAAAATATGGGTAGAAATAAATAATCTTTCTCACAGACTTGGCCAACAGTCCTTTATTCAATTTTTACACAACCCTGTTGCTGCTGAGTATAAAAAAAAATGCATTATCAAAGTAGTTTGTTCAAAGTAAAACATTAAAACTAAGGTTAAGAAAATCAAATAAAAATTTTTTAATTCAATAGGCTATTTTTAATACAGTTTTGAATAGGCCTACCAAAAGGCAGTATATTTGACATCTTTATACTTCATAACTGTAAAAAATTTAATCTTTTTCAAAGTGACAACTAGATAAATACAATCACTCCTGGAAAAAAAATTGACAATAGGCCTAAAACACAAAAAACATATCTGTTCAGGGGGAAAGAAATTCCTTGTATTCTGTTCAAGAGAAACATTTCTGATAATAATGGCCTCATATATCATCTCATGGGTACTCTTGCAATGCAAGCAAAAGTTGACGGCATATTTTTACCAAATTGCCCCTTATTAAGTTGTTTTCCTTGTGTTTTCTATAATTATACAAACTTTCTTGTGTACTAATAACTGCACTAAATACTAATAAACAAATACATATTTAGGATCACTATAAAAAGCTGATTCTTTCACTGAATGTTATCAATAGGCCTAGTTAGGCTCTTATACTTTTGTTATTGACAAGTATTGTTATTTACTATAATGTTGTTTTATATGTTTTGTACATGTTGTTTTGTAGCCTGTCAAGTAGGCAAATTTATAAGACAGGGATATCACAAGAGGGTTAACATAGTAGGCTAGCCTGGCAATACCTTCCTGGAGTAGCCTATGTTTTTTGCCCTGGATTCATAACTAAAACTTTTATTTTACAAAGTATAACCTACTTTGAGTAAAATTCATGCTTTATGAAAAATGAGCTTACCAAAAGCATTCACAATTTATCCCAATTTAAAAAAAGAAGCAAACAAAAACATATCCATGCATATCAACAAGACAGGAATTTAAACTAAAATATTTTCTCATTTCTTCAACTAATGGTTCACATATACTCTAAACAGCGGCATCTATGTAAAGTATTATTCTTACGCCATGTCTACACTGTAGAATTGAAGTATTTTCTGACTAATGGTCCTAACTCGCTTTCCCCCTAAATTGCAACGCTACACAGAAATCGGTATCTTGTTGGTCAAGTTTGGCTTGTTTATAAGAGACGGTACGTCCAAAAGACGTGAAATCAGGAAACTTTCTTAGGAACAAGGAAAGCAGCTGAGAGTCAACTTGATTTTAGGTGGATTTGCCAATGATGGTGACAATATACAAATTCTAAAGCTGGTTGCGGATTTTATTGCTGTCATTGGGAGAGATCGGACGATGTAATGGAAGGAATAGTCTAACTATAATTGTTGAATGTGACAGAGCGGTGTATTGAAGAACCATTAACAGAAAAAAGATCCAGGTTTAACAGAAGAAGAACCAAATGACCAAACAGTCTAGTGGGCTCTTGAATTCATTCACCATTATTACAGAATTCTCTGAAATTCAGAAGGTGCTGGTGAGCAAAATTTTTCATAATTTGTTAACAGCAAAGCTGTCATGGGATCCCATAAGGGGGGCTCCAGCCCCCTTGGCTGAATCACGCTGACTTATATTTTTATATTTTTGTTCTGAGATTTCTATTATTATTACTTGTATTGTTTATTGAAAATTCGTCTTTGTTCAAAAATAAAATAACAAAGTACTACAAGGAGAGGAAACAAAACAAAAGCAAAATAATACAATATAACTATAACAATGTTACTATAGTTGAAGAAGTTGGCTCCAAGCATATCTTGAAATCTTGTGATTTTGTTTCTCCATAAGTTTAGTAACAGCTATGGTAGGATCTGCTATATCCTATATATAATGTGAAGACTGTTGATGAGCCTTGAATTGCGTGTCCAAGTTGAATATCTCAATTGGTATTTTGCGGAGAGGATTTTCCGAAAAAAGTGGAGAAGATTTTCAATTTATCAACATTTGTAAGAATCTTCCAGAAGGGTGCGATGTAGAGGATGTGGGGGAGAGCAACAGTATTGTACTGCGTTGCGAGATAACGGCGGTTGAAACGAAGCTTAGTAGAGACTATGGAAACATAGGAAGCAGATATGCAGCGTTGTATGACTTCTGTTAAGAGATGATGAGTATTAGAAATGGCATTTCCAATGGGATTGCAGCGTTAAATTGAAGAGCAGATTTTAAATATTCTGTTTGTAGATTTTGGAAAGTTTCAGAAATTTTGTCTAAAGTTCGGCTAGCGTTAAAGATGTCATCAGCATATGTGACTAAGGAGATATTGAGGACAGAGAGAACACAAGACATCTCACACTGGTCCTGAGCTTTGAGGACATAATTACTGAAATAACAAGGTGAGGCAATTGCACCTTGCCTGGCTCCTCCCTTAACTGGTATAGATCTATCCAGATCTCTCTTAAGAGAGATTTTGAGACAGACTCGTAGCTTAGCAAACATATCTCCTTGAGACCTAATGATAGCCGGATTTACTCTTCTTTTAACAGTCCTTAAAAGCATAAGGGGATGGATCAGGGAGTCAAAGGCGTGGCGATCATCATGACACACCAAGGCGAGTGAACTACCTGTACAAGAAGCCCCAAGCAGAGCATTAGCAACAAACGCAAGGGCGTCTGCAGATCCAATGCCATATTGAAAACCAAATTGATGTGGAGGTGTGTGACTTTTTTCTTCAAACTCATTTGTAAACGGTAGTTCATAAAGCTTCCATAAACTGGTTAAAACAGTTATGGGCCTGAAGGATGAGTATTGACTTGAGGTTTTTTGCTTTTTTGGAATATATAACTAGACCCTGGCACCGTGCTGATTAGAAAAGATCGGTGGCGGTGGGGTAAATATTGCAGCAGCCGGGCACCGCTGGTGCGATCTTTGTTGACCGCAAACATTTTTGTTTTGATCAGTCTTTCTCAAATCCCAGCTTTAATTTACCTCAGATTTGGGCGTATTTACGAATTAAAAACTTCGCGAGTCGTTCGCTGGACGCTGGTCTTCTTCATTATACATCAAAAGCTGTGACAAAACGGAAAGAATCCGTAAAGAAGAGAGAAAGGAGGATAATACAAGCCAGTGAAGAAATGTAGATTACAATGCAAATATTTCGGTCAAGACCTCTGCTTGACCGTCCTCAGTGCACAATATTTAAAAAAAAAACGAAAAAATACCGATAAAGATTCATAGATAATATTAAACCTTTAACGATGGTAATAATGGAGGTGTTATCAAATAAAATGAAATGGTATGGATTATCTTAGACATGTTGAGCCATGGTGGAAGCAAAAGTCTCAGGTCTTTGGCGTAGTCCCATAACTTTTTCGATTGAGGACCTATGTTTCGAAAACCTCTCCCTTAACTGCTGGTGGATTCTTCCAATATAGAAACAACAGTAAGAACAGGAAACCCTAAAAACACCACTGCCCATTTAATTTTATTTGGCAACACCTCCATTATTGCCCGCGTAAAAAGGTTTCATACAAATTTTCGGGGAGACAGTTGAGATAAAACAAAAGTATATTCACCGAGAGGTAGCTCTCAATATAGACACTGGAGAAACCTATTTAAGCCCCATTTAAAATGAACTAATTTATTCTGATCGTTTTTTTATAAATCAACAAAATAATATTTTGTAACCTATAAGAATCTGTGATAATATCTTACCTGGGAAGCAATTGGCTTTTAAACATCCTCTGCATAAATAAAAAAATTGAACCGCCATTCAGTATTTTTATTTTGTAGGACCTGATGCAGATAGTTGGGATTGGTTGGCTAGAATCTTATGTCCAATTCTATTTAAATATGATTACTGTGTTTCACCACATATATCAGTGATTAAATCTGTCCATGATTGAGAACTTCAATTTTAAGATCTTTTGTTCAAGATTGGGCTGTAGCATATTTTCCAAAATTAGAGTTAAGGTAAAAATTTGCAATTACAATTAGGTCTCTACTATTAAATGTCTGTGCATTTAAAATAGTTACCATTGTATATGGGTGAAATATTCAAACTAAGGAAACACTTATTAAAAAAATTTAGACAAAATTAGTAGAGAAAAATTAATTTTCCAGTTAGTATAATAGATAGAACTACAGAGATTCTGATTATGGAGACCTACATCTATAGTTTCCTTCCCATTCATTTATGTCGATGTCTGAAATAGGCCCCCATCCTGTAATTAAACACCTGCTAGTCTGCTCCTAGTTATTAAACCTCCAGTGGTTTATGACACATAAGGAAACACACTACTTATCGTTGATGTTAAATTCAGAATTGAAGAGTTAGAAGCTTGAGAATTTTCAGAGCCTACCGTTTTAAATAGCGCTGCTATGTTACGGAACCAAAACATCAATATTTATAAACACCTGCCAATGGCAAGGACTGAGGAAATATTGATTATTTGAAACACCAAGGTGTCTTGAAATAAAGAGGTCCTTAAATCTCAAGTTCCTACCTGGAATTTAAGTAGGTGTCTGTTGGAAAGAAAATTGTCTGTTCAATAGATGGGCTACAACAACTAGTGCTGAATAAAAACTCCGCCTGGAAACAAGGAATTTTTGCAAACTATTTGTGTGCGCGGTTGTTTGTTTAATTTTGAAAACCACACTTGATTTCTAAGCAGGAAAATCGAAATCCTTATTCACCCAAAAAGAAGAAAAGCTCCAACATTGCGGTTGACCCAATAAAGAATTGGCTCAAATTAATTAAAAGTCAGCGGAACGCCGCAGCCTCGGCCGGCAGCGGCACGCCGGTAGCGTTACGACACTTTGGTGGCAGTCAACCAGGCCTCTCGTCGGCGGTGTTCGATGCATGCACCGGGCAGCACCGGGGTCGATATCCAACATTGGAAGTGCCGATTAGACCAGGTTAGCCCTCCCCCCTAAGGCTCAGCTTATGGGCACCCATGAAAGCTGTACATCACCTGCAATCTGGATTGATTTTTCTCGAGCTTGGATAGCAGTTTTTGCCTGCAGTAGGCTATTTTGCCCAGCCAATCATAGACTCGAACTTTTTTTGTGATCCTTCCAAGGCATAAAAGGCTTCACACCGACAAAGCTGTTTTTTTCAAATAGGTTTTGGAAGTCTGAAATCTCAGGGGTTTGTCAAACCATGGTGTTAGGAAGGAAGATACTGTAGTCTACACGAAGAGGACAGTTAAGGGCTGGGCACAAGTAGCTGAATTCGGGAACTGATTTCCAAATCAGATTGAAAATACCTGTATTGCACCTTAATAAAGGTGTAACGTGCCCACCTTCCATCTAAAAAGGTGCTGTGGGCTCTACCTAGCCTTACTAAAAAAAATGATACAAAAGATCCATCTTTGAGCTAACAAGCTGGCTGATGGATAGGCAGGAGGTTGCTGAAGTAACTGTGGATTCACTTTGTTTTAGCGGTCATAAAGTCTAGAAAACCCTGCTTAATTCCGCTTCAAAAAAGGTATGATATTTTTGTCTTTCTGCTAGAGCCTTGGCGGTAAAGAGAGAGTGTTAGAGTGGTCCTGGCCCCTCTTTGCCCCTTCAATAATAGAAATTAAAACTCCTTGAAGGTTCAGACAAAGTGCAACATGGCTATCTTTCTATAAGAAAAATAGTGATGTTGGAGGGGATAAGAGCCCAAATCAGTACTACAGTTATACAGGTTGATAAAAACTTTGGCGAAACAACATCAGATAGTTTTCTCCATACAGATTTAAGAAAAAAACTTAACTCACACATTGTATGCTACGGCTCAAAATAAGCGAAAACTATCTTGATTAGCCCAAGATGTAATTTGTATCTTTGCGTATCTTTCTATTAATCCAGACTGAGAATCATACTTTCCGCATAAACTGCTAAGGTTATATTTACACTCTTACCATTTTTCGTAGTAAACCTAAATTGGCAGCATAGAAAACAAGAAGAAAAATAGAACAAATCCAAACTGATATTCCCGTAACATATATAATCTTTTACTTCTTCGTTCTTTCCAGTCTGTGCTTTTTCAATTCAATACGCTCAAAACAGTTGGCTGTTATCTATTTGTAACAATCCAAATAATCCTTAGCAGCCAATCCTTTGTTCAGTAATACTAACAACTCAACTACTAAACACTTACCGTAGCACCAAGCCATCTGAGGCCAACAAAGCTGCGCACGCTCCTCCTCCATCCCAATCTATTCAAAGCCTCCCTCTTTACACTCTCCCAAGAAGTTCCCTTTTCCTTTAAATCTTACTTAATTATATCCTCCCACCCCAACTGCGTGCGACCTGCTTTCGGTTTAGCCCTAGACATTTGGCCGAAAAGAATAATCTTTGGCAATCTGTCATCCTTCATCCGCAAAGCTTGCCCTAGCCATCTCAACCTTTCTCTCATTATAGCCCTAGAAAACGGAAACAACATTTTTCGTACAGCCTACTTTTTGAAATACGGTCAGTCAGCCGGGTACCCAGAACAATCCGTAGGCAATTTCTCTGGAAAACATCTAGCAAATCTTCATCCGTTTTTCGGAGCGCCCATGCTTCAGAGCGATTTTTGACCACTGTCATCACTGTATCTTTAATATTATAATCTGAAAACCTTATTTGTTTTTCTTACTATTTGTGCTGGTGCTGCCCTTTAGATTCAAAGTCGAACCCACATTTTGTTTTATTGGCATTGGATCAGGAACCAAAATGACAGAACTTTAGGATTTATATGTTCTGAACTTATGCTGACACATTTGTTGTGTAAGAGGGCTCTTACGCCCTGAAAATGTGTGAAATGAGCAAGTCGTATCCTCTAAAATAGGTGAAAGTAATATGTATATTGTTATTTGTTGGGTGAACGGTGTAAGAGAGGTTTGCATCTTGGTTTGCAGACTTCTCTTCCTCCTCTTTCAAACTTTTTTTTATCTGTGAAAAAAAAACACCCAAAGCTCTGGCTATTCTACTTTTAACGTTTTTACTGCTCCCATCGTCCTTACTATAATACTAGCAAGATAAGTGAAGTTGTCCTCCTGATCAATCTTTTCGTTACCCAACGTCACCTTTCTCTTCATTTATTCCTAGCCTTAGTGACTTAGTCTTCTTAAGATGAATTTTTAAACATATTCTCACATCCTGAACTCGCAAAACCTCTAAAAGTTCATTCAATGTGCTCAAACTTTTATCTAGGATGCTTGAATCATTGGCATAATCTAAGTCCAGGAGAGTTTTTCCTCCCCATTTGGTTCCGTGGTCCCCCATTGCCTTTTATGTACTCCTTAACACAAAGTTAATCAAAATGACCCATAAAAAGGGGATAGAACGCAGCCCTGATTTACTCCTGATTTAATAAGAAAACAGCAGCTAACCTCATTTGCTACCTTAACCACAGCAGTGTTATTCTCGTACATAGCACTAATTACTTTAATGTATTTGTCTGTTATACCATACAAGGATAAAACCTTCGCTAAAGCTTATATCAACAGAATCGAACGCTTGATCCTAATCTATAAAACTGAGGAGCAAAGGCGTTTGACGGCTCAGACACTTCTCAATTATTAACCTAAGAGTGAAATTTTGGTCAACGTATCCACTAACTTTTCTAAAATCGCACTGTTCTTCACTTATAACTTAGTCTGCAGCATCTTCAATTAAAATCAAGTATTTTGCACGCATCAAGACACGGCTACTGGCTAGAAAAAGCCAAGACAGATAGTCCAAGTCATTGAGAGGCGAATATGGGATAAGCCCCTTTTAGGATTGTATAAAAATGATGCCATTTCATTTGTTGACAGATAAGTCTATCTATCCTCCGTCCATATGTCATTCCTAGGACAGAACTAAGGTAGAAACAATAACGATAAAATCCTTGCCCTTTATTCTTAGCCTAACTTCTTTTGACGTTGCTGTGAAAGTGCTTTGAAGTTTGACCTTGTTTAGTTGGTTAAAATTAGTTTCAAAGTTAATTTCACTTTGCATTCATTTTCAACACACCTAGCTGCTGAAAAGTTTTCTACCATGGTTGTAATAGCTGATTGACTATGCGGAATATATTTAGGAGAAAATATGATAACTCTAAAGAATTAAGCCAAAAACCAGTTAAACTCAGACCAAACTAAAGACACCTTGTAAACTTCTGTTACTAATGTCATAATGATAAGAATAAAATAAGAATGTTGGAGTTTTTGTAGTTATTTTAGAAGGGAAATGCTCTATCAAGATTATTACATTGACTTCAACTTCAACTAATTTTTCATAACCTTTATCCCACAAACATTTAGAAAATTGCACTTGCTTTTACCATCTTGAGTTTCCTTTGAAAACAACGATCCTCTCTTGATAATCCGATCCTATTGTACCTGCTCTTGGATGTAACATCATCACTGGCCGGGGGTTTCATTTCAGCAGCCTTATATGATGCAAGGATAGGCAAGTGCTTAAATAAAGGACCTGAAAACTTGAACATAGGATTATTTGAGCCATAAACTACTTGAAGAAGTCTCTTGGTATTCACAACACTATTTGAGAATTAATATCTTCATACACGGGGCTTCTTTTTTGGCATGCTCTTTGAGACTTGTAGCTATCTTTTAGTCAATATTCACATCTACAAAGGGTAAGCAGGCAATAAATAGCGACGAAGACTATATTGCCTGTCCATCAAAAACAAAGAAACATACTTAGAAACAATCGATAAATTTTCCCAAGACAGTGGAATTCAATTCAGTGAATAGTGTTGGGCGATAATTTGATCAAACGATATATCGAAATATCGATATTTTTACTTTCGATATTAGATAATCGATATATCGATTTCGATATTTCTGATCAGTTTTTATTCAGATTAACTCTTGGCTTTGCCAAAGTTAAAAAAAAATTGGGTACTTATCTGTTAGCCACTACACACTGCAGAATCTGAATCTATAAAATCATACAACAACCGGTTTATTGCTGTTTGTATACGGAGACAATTAGCGTCGATTCAGTGGAAAACTACATTGTAGCTATGTTTTAATATTTATTTAGTTGGTATTTTGGTTTATTTAGGTTAGGTTACTTATTGCATGCAGCCCCGCTATACTTAACCCCCACCCCACCATCCCCCTAGTGTGCAAATATACAGCCCAAATAATATATATCCTATCTATTTCCCAAGCATAGCAGTTGTTTTTACCCCGTACCTGTAGATCCAAATTCTCAAATGTGTACTGGCTGATTGAAAAGTACCAACGATTATAATAAAAGTGTATTTTGCACAAATTTTTTAAACTTTGAATAATAGAAAACCAAGCAATAAAAACAAACTTTGATTACAAGAGTGAATATCATAGAAATCTAGACTTGAAATTACTCGGGCTCAGGGTAAAGAAATATGACCTACTGACTACTTTTGGCTATTCAAACTCAGCAACATGTCGATGTTTTTTCCCTGAGCATTTGTTCTACCTTTCAGTGATTAAATAAAAAAAAGAAAGCAGTTTTTTTCAACTGAAAGTAAGGTTCAGCATTAAAACTTAAAACGAACAGAAATTATTCCGTATATGAGAGGAATGCCCTTCATATACGTTTTTTCTAGTATTTTAAAAACAAGCTTCTTATTCTAATTAAATAGCCCTTGTGTTTCAGGAGTTGTTTTGAAATAATTGGAACTCTTTAAAGGAGGGGGTAACTCCCCTCGCATACGGAAGGATTTCTTTTTGTTTCAAGTTTCAATATGTCTCCCTAGTTTCCGTTGAATTTTTTTTTTTTATTTAATTTTTGGTTGTTATCATTTAATACCAGGAAATCATCACTACAAATCCGTCCCTGCTGAAAATTCCACCCAGATATTTTCTTGTGGACAATTTCGCCTAGAAATTTCTCTTAGGCCTGTTTTCATTTGAAAAAAAAAAGAATTGTCTTTCATTTAATTTTTGATCTTTTTCAAATCATGCCGGAAAACCCATTCAACAGAAAATTTTTCATTGAATTCCCATCCTCCGAATGGAAAGTTTCTTCCACGGAAAATCCTCTGATGAAGAATTTCTCCCGCGAAAAATTTCCACATGGAGAATATCTCCTGCGGAAAATTCCGCCACGAAGAATCACTCCCACTGAAAACTTTCCCATGGAAAATTTCCCCCGTGGGAACTCCCTCCCTCCCACAAAAAAATATCCCAGGCAATTTTAACCTCTCTGAAAATTTACCCCGGATAATATCCCCGGAACATCTCTAGATGTTAAATTGAATCGGCAAAGAGAAAGTAAAATAAATTTGATATAAGAGTTCTGGCAAATTCTCCCGTGTAATATTTCTCCTTATAATTTCATCATCGGAAACTTCCCTGC
Source organism: Artemia sp. Qi Xiang Cuo (assembly GCF_049724085.1). Classification (NCBI taxonomy): domain Eukaryota; kingdom Metazoa; phylum Arthropoda; class Branchiopoda; order Anostraca; family Artemiidae; genus Artemia; species Artemia sp. Qi Xiang Cuo. The sequence continues at coordinate 1,811,649 of NC_142804.1, forward strand.
CCATGGAAAATTCTCCCCGTGGAAAACCCCCTTGCGGAAAATTTCCCTCCCTAAAAACGTCTGTTTACTTCCAAATAACAGAAACTATATGTAAACAACAGACAAAATTAATAACTTATAGCCCTTCCCCCGGGTACCATGGGGGGATCATGACAATTTCCTCGGAACATCTCTAGATCAAAAATTGAATTGGCAGAGAAACATTATGACGAATTTCGTATAAGAGTTATGACAAATTCTCCGGTGTAAAATTCCCCCTTGTTAGTTCAGCCCCGGAAACTTCCCTGCCCATGGGAAATTCTACCTGTCGAAAATCCCCCCACAGAAAATTCCCCCTCCCCGAAAAAGGCCTGTTTACTTACAAATGAAAAATACTATACGTAAACAATAGGCAAATTCATAACTTAAAGCCCTTTCCTCAGGTTGCGGGGAGTCATGTTATCTCCAGAGGAACATTTTGTCGATCTTTCAACTATGGTGAACAAAATGAATATCCCAAAATTGGGATCGGGTGTTTTCAGGGGAAAAAGGGCGCGGAAGGGGGGTTATTGGCTCTCCAATATTTCGGGTCACTTTAAAAGGGAACTAGAGCTGTTATTTTCTTTCGAACGAGCACTTTCCCAACATTCTTGGGCCTTTGAATTGATGCGATCACGCTGGCGAAAGAAAGAGGAATAAATAAACATGCATCCGTGATTTTTATTCTGAAAAAAAATACAAAATTCTACATTTATGCTGACGGGAGGTTAAAATCTTTACAGTAGGGTTCCATGATATGCTGAATCTGATGGTACGCTTTTCTTTAAGATTCTTTGACTTCTTGGGGGGTTTCTCCCCTTTCCCAAAATTCACGCAAATTTTCTCAGGCTCGTATCTTTTGATGGGAACATTAAACTGAATGAATCCTATATATTTGGATTCAGCATAAAAAGCCAATTCTCTTTTATATGAGCAAGGCCTATCAGCTTAAAAGGCATTAATACAGCCAAGGCCTTTTGGAGGTTCTCAGCAACATTTGGAAGTCCTCCTGACTAAACATATTTTTAGTTTGAGAACAGGCTATACCAATTTATGGATACAGGTAAGTATGCTGTGTATCAGCATGTATGAGTCAATGGATTAAATACATCATTGTTCTTCTTCTTGCCCGTTTCCCAAACAATTTTCTATGTTGGGTCTTATCTGCAGGACGTTTACCAGTAGCAGAAAAGGCCGAAAATAGTCAAATATGTTCAAATATCGTTTTCGATATCGATATTTTCGTTTCGATATTCGATATTTGCTCTGATATATCGATATAGCAATATCGATATTGAATATCGCCCAACACTATCAGTGAATATTTCGGCACTATGTCCAAGGCCCGTCCTCAGCACAACACAAGCAAAAATATAAAAAAGAAACATTAAAATGCGAACTTTAAAACTGAACATGTTTTTAAAAACTTTTAAAAAAGTATTTAATGCTAGAGCCTGTTTTTGCGCTATTATTAGTCAACTAGAATCCCAATGTAAAAGTCAGAAATTCAATTATTTTGACGGAATGGAGGTTAAAAAATATGAGAAAAAATCATAAGAGTTTAATAGACATGAGGCAAATATGAGATATTTTTTTTTCCCACGTGAAACCTGAACATAACATGTGATCTTTTGGGAAAATATGAGAAGTAGGAGCCCTCCTCAGGTCCTTCTTAATTAACTGAAATTGGGGTCTTATAAGCATGCAGATTCCATAGGTTTACGTCTATGGCAGATTATCCCCGTCAAAGTTACAGATGTCATTTTATCGCTCAGAGTTTTGAATATACATCTTGCCAATTTCTTGACTGCTGCTGCTTGACGAGAGTTGCCTTTCAACATTGTTGTGCACAGTAAGGTTGACATCTATTTTCCAATGAAGGTGTTGTAAATCTGAAGTACAAGGGTTCATTTGAAAGAAATCCTAAAAAACTTCCTTGGGAATACTTCAAACAATCATGATCCTTACTTAGCCTAGGCTAGGATATCTCATTCCGGTACAATTCTAGTTTAGCTACTTTTGCTTAATCTCAATTTATGAAGTTCAAAAGTTCTGCAAATACATTTCTTAAATATAAAAAACTCAGATATTGCTTTAATGGTAAAATTCTACTTTAGCTGCATTTGGCTAGGCCTATCTTGGTAAGGGGTTAGGTTAGGAAAATGAAACTTTCAAGGATGGGTCTACAGGCTAAATTATTCCCTCAGAAGGTATTTTGAAGCACCTACCTCCACTCCTTCTCCCTCTAGAGGGTCCTGAAACTTGTCTACATAACAGGTCTACCTAGGCTATTGAATTTTTTGACAAAACAAAATTTTACCTTAATTTTCAGTTATCAGTTTCTTTTTCTGTGGTTTTAGTTCTGAAAATTTCAATTCCTTTTATTTGAGTTGAAGTTTTTTTTTTAATTTAGGAAATGTATTTCATATCTTTAAAAACTTATAAATTGGGATTGAGCAAAGTTGGAAGCTGAAAAAATTTTTTTGTTCTTCATTTAAGCAGCAGATTGATTTTGCAAGGTTTCACTTTTATAACACACAGATTTTTAAATGTCATCAAAGGTTAGGACCCTCTAGAGAGAGAAGGAGTAGAGATAGGTACTTCAAAATACCTTCCTGGGATGTACTTTAGCCTGTAGACCCATACCTGAAAGTTTTGTTTTCCTAATCTAATCCCTTTCAAAGATAGCCAAAAGTAGCTAAAGTAGAATTTTATCACTTAAAATTCTACTCAAACAACAAAAATTGCATTTTAAGAGCTAAACCAGAGACAAAGAAACTGATAATTGAAACTTAAGGTAAAATGTTGTTCTGTCAAAGCTTCAATAAGTATAGACCTGGGAAGTAGGCAAATTTCTAAGACTTAGAAACCAGAAAAGAATCAACAAGGAAGCTTGGCAATACCTTCCCAGTGTATGTTTTTGGCCCTGGATTCATTACTGTAAGCAGTGTTGTTACTAGCCAAAATGCTTTGGGGGGAGGGGGAGCAAGAGATTTTACCAACTGTTTTTTGTAAATAATTAGCATTATGTAAATTTTGAATACAATATGTAAAATCACTGTACAAGTTGGTAAAACTGCTGCATTTACCAACCAAGATTTAAATTTTGGTACATACCATGTCACTATTTTAATGCTGTTTATTTAACCAAATGGAAAGCTGTGCATTTATAAAGTCATGGCAGGAGTTGATAAAACTGCTACATTTACCAGCCAAGTTCAAAATTTCTGTAGATGACATGTCAGTATTTTTGTGGTCTTTATTGAACCAAACAAAGAATTTTAACAGCATCAAAAAAATTGTGGTGAAAAGTGCCATGATTCTCCTGAATTCTTTTTTTTACCAAGTGACCAGAAACATAGGGCAGGGGGGGGTGGCTCTGAAAATTTGAACTGTTACTGAAATATTGGTTTGCCCTAAAAAGGGCCAACAGTTTATGAAAGGTTCAAGTCTATTCCCTGGTTGAGGGGCCCTTTAAAAAGGAAATATCAAAAACTATTTATTTCACTTAAAATTGTAATATATTTGTTTTTTTTTATTGGCCAGAACTAAATAGCTAATTGGTAGCTTCATTTTTTTTACTCTCAATGTTTGTAATCTCATTAGTCTGAATTATGTGTGTGTCATGCCTTCAAAATTAATCCAGTATTTAATCCAGTCCAGTCTATCCAGTAGTCTGGTCTATACTCCACTGGATTATGTCACCCACCCTGTCAAATAGTTTTTGTGAAAGGGATTTTATGTCTATGTAAGCTTATAAAATGGACATCAACTAGAGAAGTTTTTGATTGTCAATTTGGAGATGACTGGAAGACATTTTCTTTTATCAAGAGGAGCGGCAAATGCGCTGTGGTTTTCTGTGTGCTGTGGCTTGAAAAGGACCATCAGACTTGAAAAGGGCTGATGTTTACATCAGTGCCAATTCACCAAAAATTTAGAAAGCAGGCAATGATTTTTTTTTTAATGTAGGCACAAACAAGATTTTGTTTTCAAAATCTAAGGGAGGAGGCAGTTCAGTTGCCCAATTCCCCTGACTCCTCCCAATTGGTGCCCCAGAAGTGTGAGTAAGAAAAAATAGCAATATCCTAAATTGTGATTTCCTTCAGTTTTGGCCAACCTAGGAAAAATGTTTTCTCCTGCCTTATCAAAAGAAAAAATTGCATGTTGTCTCTGGATAATGGTCATTTTAGCTCAATGCAATGAAAAAATTTTGCAGATCTTCTCATTTAAGGTCTTTTCAAAATAAGATCCACATTTCTAGAACAAATGTCACCTAAAAATCTACATTCTTTGTGTTTTTTAACCTCACACCCCCTGTGGAAACCAACTGATAACCCCACCTCCTAAGGGTTAGAAATATAGGCAACTATGACAGCCATAACCAATAAACATTTATGATTTTTCTAAAATTACAGCAGTTAGGCCTTAAGTTTCAAATAAAAATAAGAATTTACAGCATAAAAACAAAGAATTTAAATATTAAAAAAAGGGAGAAAGAGACAAGGAATGTCTGTTGTTGACATTGAAAAAAATGCACCTAAAGTGAATAACGTCAACTATTGTTAAAGTTTTTAGTGTCAAGGAATAGAATTAAAAAATAAATAATTTTCATGTTTCTTCTATAAATGTATTAAAAAAAAAAAAACAAAAAAAAAAACCTCCTGCTACCAGGAAATATTGAAATTTTGTAAGCCTAAATATGAAAGTGTAGAACATAAAAGTTGTCCTGTAACTGCTATGAAATGTCATGACCACCAAATGCTATCATTTTTAGTCCTAAGAAATCCCAACCAACTGGCTTAAATAAAAACATTTAAAAATTGTTTTTATTTCAGCATGACTGTGTATAATATGTACATTTTTTCAAAGGATGGAAGAATGCTGTTCTACCATGAATGGCAAAGGAAGAAGAAATCTCGACAGAGTATTGAACAGGTGGGTTTATATTGACGATTTTAATAATGGTGTTGTTTTGGAGTAGGCTACTACCCATGAAAACCATCTTTACTCATTGACCTAAAGTGCCATGATTAGGGTGAAAAATATATGTCACAATGAATATAATAATGAAGCTCCCTGTTCTAACCAGTTAATATATTTGACTCTTTTCAGAGTAATTCTGAACCATTAAAATGTGAGCTGCTACATCCCTATTAAGGAGTTAAACTGATTTGAGAATATCTATATAAGTCTGAAAAGAGCATTTAAAGAAACCATGGCCTTAGGTTATGAGTACTTAAGGGAAAACATCTACTTCAAAGTACCATAGGACAGTGAAAACAAAAATAAAGTTAGAGTTATTTAGGTGGGAACCTTCCACAACCATATATGTCTTAAAAAAAAGGAAAAATTTAGGTTTAATAAAGAAAAATTTTATATGTGGCTATCCAGTTAATAGTAGTAGAAAGTGCCAAATTAAAAAGAAGAAACATGGGTGAAAATTTAGCAAAAATTAAGCTAAAAGCATATGGCACCAAACAGCTTAAAAGTTGTAGCTTTCATTTGAACTTGTTTTTGTCTTTGGGAACTATCAAAATGTTAATCTTGGAATTTTTACAGACAAAAGTGTTGTCAAATGTATCCAATTAGTTTTGCTTATTTATTTTCACCATTTGACATGGCAATGCTGAGGAAAATCTGATAGTGCCCTAAGATAATAATTTTGAATGAACCTAAAAAACTTTTGAGAATTGCAGTTTTTAGGTATGAATAGACCTAAGATGGGCCCAGGCTAGGGACAAGAAATGTTTTTACTTTGATATCTGTGGTACTTGATTGTCTTAAGAGTAGACCATTAAAAATAGATTCAAATCATTTTTGTTAAGGAATTAAAGTGATCTAAGCCATAGAATGTTTCTTTAATCCAAAAAGTGCAGTTCAAGAATCCCTAACTTTGGTAGTGAGCCCTTAAATAGTGCATCAATTCACTAACCTGTAAGGGATGGGTACAAAATGTGTCTTTCTTAGTCAAGGGGGAGCAATTTTGCTGCTTTTCGATTTTTTCTCAATGAAAATACCAAAAATTATATTTGATAAAGAAAAAACTATATTTCCCAAAATCTAGGTGTGGGGGGGACAAAAAATCTCTGGGGGCGTTGCTTTCCCCCTCCTCAAAAAAGAATTACGCATGTGCACCTGAGTCAAACCATCTACTTTAGCTACTTAGGATATGTCTTATTTGGATAGTCAGTTTGGATTGTTTTTAAGTGCAAGATGAATTTTCGTTTTACTGTGTAGCCTAATAGTTTCGATTGGATCCTTACATGGATTAAATAAAAAAATCGCAAGTATATTCAACTGAAAGTAAGGAGTATCATTAAATAAAGGATTACCCTCCCTCTCAACCCCTTGCTTGTTATGCTGGATTTTTTTAGTACTTAAAAAAGCTTTTTATTCCAATTAAATGACCCCTCAGTTTCAGGGTTGTTCTTAAAGAATTGGGACAAAAAGTCAAACTTTAGCGTAAAGAGCAAGAGGGGGAGGAGGAGGAGGAGGCAGCCCTCTTATCCACAGAATAATTTCTGTTCGTTTTAAGTTTTAATGTTGCTCCTTACTTTCAGTTGAAAAAAACTTGTTCTTTACTTTAATTTTTGAATTTCCTTCGGAAAATCCCCCCTGACGAAAATTCCTCCTGCAGAAAGTTTCCCATTGAAATTCCTCCCAAGTAAAATCTTCCCTCCCCCTCATTTAAAGTTCTAATATTTAAACTTCTTTCTAATACAGTACAAACTTTGTTTCTCTTTTTTTTATGCTAAAATCCATGTTTACAATCTGGCATTCTTGATGTGTTTAAAATCCCCAAACGAATTTGATTTTTATGCATTAACTGTCAAGCTACTGTTCTGGGAAAAACAAACATTTTGAAATTAATAAGTAATTTTTACCTTAGGAAACAAAGTATTGCTCTTCTTTTGTTAGTTACTCTATTACAGGTTCTTGGTAGTAATATTTTTTTTTATAAATAGGGGCATTGAAATAGATTGGATTAAATTCAAAATATTGAAAGTAAACTGTATGTTTATTTACTGATTAAAAAAAAGATAAGTTAAATACAAAAAGGTAATGATTTGCAATATAATGTGCAAACAAACTGGAGGAATTGCTCTTAAATATAACAAAATAAGCTTCAACATTAAAAGTTTGATGATTTATTGCAGTACAATACATGAATGTTTCCTCAAACGTAGAGATACCATTTGGTGCTGGTAACAACATTTATTTTGGGTTCTACCATTTGCCTTTGCTTGCAAACTCTATGAACAATTTTTAGGTTCTTGCTTGCAAAGTTGTGAAAATAGGGTTATGCATAGGGAGGAGGTAAGAGAATTTGAAAAAAAAATACCATAAAACACATGATTTGAATAAAATATCTTGAAGATGTGAAAATAACAAATTGACATTTTTTGGGAATGGGTGTAATCACTTGTTCTCCTTTTTTTGTTACAGGATTCGCGGCTCCATCACAGGTGATGAAATGCCGCTAGTCCCGGTAATTACCTCATTTTGCAACACTGAGGTATTTTTTTATACTTTCTCTTGAACGCGTCAAGGGAAGGATTTTCTGGGATTACCTCTGCCGGCAAGCTATTCCATGTGGCGACCAATTTTTGAGTGAAACTCGTTTTCAGAAATTCTTGGCGCGGAGTACCCTGCTCAAGGTAGACCTGACGAGCTGTACTTCGGCGAGTTGATTGCAATGGCTTTGCTCTGTCAGGAACGAGTTTTGATAGCTCCTTTGACGGAGGGTATATAGCTGGCTTCTAGTTATGTCTTAATGATCTAGCAAAGTATATATAACACTTTCAAAAAGTTAAAAAAATCGTTCTTTTTAAATATATTAAAATTTCACTTAGGAGAACCAATCATGTGGAACTTAACTTATCGTTACATTCGATCCTAACTTATCGAAAATTTCACACAGGACAGTAAATCTGATCTTGAAAAGACAGTTATTTTTTCTCCCCAGAAACTACATTACCTTCAAAAATAATGTGATTGGCTTCCAAAAATAATCATAAAAATGAACCAATAAAGTTAAAGCCTACTTTTTACCATGTGATTATGTATCTCTTGTTTTTTCCTTATTCAACCCTAAATTTTAGTAAGAGAATTATGAGAAGTTAAGAGAATTTAAAAAAATAGCATAAAACACTCGATTTGAATAAGATATCTCGAAGATGCGAAAGTAAAAATTGACATTTTTTGGGGATGGGTGTTACCACTCATTCCTCTTATGTATATGGCTGGTCTGCAGTTATGTCTTAATGATCCAGCGAAGCAGATATAACACTTTTAAAAGCTTAAAAAATAAATTTGTTCTTTTTAAATATGCTAAAATTTCACTCAGAAGAACTAGTCAGGTGGAACGTGATTTCAGTTCTTGAAAAGACAGGGTTTTCTCCCCAGAAACCACATTTTCCTAAAAAATAATGTGTTTAGCTTCCGAAATAAATCATAGAAATGAATCATTGAAATTAAAGCCTACTTTGTTTACCATGGGATTGTTGGAAAGTAATACCCCTTGTTCTTTTTTTATTCAGCCCTGTTTATTCTAATTTTGTCGAAATTTCAGATTGATTCGGTTTTTAATTTAACGTCTTCTAATTTAAACAACTTTTCATCAATCGGAACGTCAGTTCGACGCCCTATGCAACAGCAACGGCTCTAGAGGATCTCTATTCTTTTATTTCATTATGATTTCCTATTTTCTTAGCCTTTCCTGTTATAGGAGGGTAAACTGATGTTCGGGATGCTACATTCCTTGCAGTCTTTTGTTTCTAAGATGTCCCCAGTGAGCGTTAAGGATAAATTTCTTTCCTATAAAACTAATAAGTACTGCCTAACAATGTTGGAACCACCATCTGGTGTGAAGTTTGTCGTGAATACAGATGTCTCTTCTTCTGGTGTCCAGGAGCTCGTGCACGCTATTTATAAACAGGTTGGATTTTTTTCATTATATCCAGGCAGGGTTGCCACCCCTAGTAATTTATCACTATTTCTAGTGATTTTCTATATTGCCTAACCAAAAAAATCGCTAAACCAGGACATAAATCACTGGATTATTTAAGAAAATCACTAAATCAGGACATGAATCACTAGATTATTGAAGAAAATCACTAAATCAACCAAACAATCACTAAAATCTGGTGATTTTTTTCTCGTCAGGTGGCAAACCTGTATCCAGATTGTTCAAAAGTAAAACAGCTCGAATTAAGTTATTTTGGAGGAATCTATACTAGACTACTGGGAAAACGTAACAGAATAAAAAAATGAGTTGAAATTGATAATTGAAGAGAATATTTTAATGGTAAAGACATATATGTGGACATTTATCATTGGGATTCACATTTCAGAATTGGATATTCGGCAGGAAGTTACTGAGCCCAGTGTATATCTATTCTGCAAATAAGCCGTTGATCAGTATTATTAGTAGGTGAAAAATCCTAGAAAAATTCGACATATATGAGAAGAAGACTTTCCAGCCCCTATTCCACAAAAGCCGTTCTGGCTAAGTGGACGCGCGCTGGGCTGAGAATTCGAGAATTCGGGTTCGATCCCTGGTGTGGTCAGTTTTTTTTAGGTTGAGACGCGGGTCAGTGGTGTAACCCTGTAAGTTTGGCCAGAGTCAACCAAGCTCTAAATGGGTACCTGGAGAAATCTGGGGAAGGTAAAACAGGAAGGGTTTGCGAAAGCATAGGTTGGCTGGCCCCCAGCCCCCCATTGCATTTCCTGGCTGAAGGGCCACGAAACGGAGATCAGCACCGCCGGTTTGGACCTTAAGGGTATAGTGCCGCATCCTTTACCTTTATTCCACAAAAGGAAAAATTATTCCTTGCACCATTGACGTCATGTAGTTTTTGCATGATGCGTGGAATTCAAAATGGTCCTATACCTTCACCTCGAGGTTGGGTATGCTACAGTGCAGATGAAACTCTGCAGCATCTACAACTCAGCTAAGAGCAAATATTCAAAGAGAAAATCAAAATATGGATGATAAAAATGATCATTTTTATACAACTCTGCCTTTCACAGACAGGACAGCTTTGCCTCTCACAGACATTATCTGTCTTGGCTTTACTCTAATTAGACTTTGACCAAATTTTGGTCAAATTTGGTCAAAATTTGGTTACTTTGACCAAATTTTTCACTTTGAAAAATTGTCCGACTGACTTGTCCGTTCCGACTGATAGAAAAAGAAGGAATAATTTTCGAGAGATTATGGATATGTTGCAGTCGCTGGACGTCTGCTAAAACAGTGAGAAGCCTAAATGGAACTCAAAGAATCTTACGGGATGGCAAAGTTTTGAAGAAGACGAAAAAGCTGTGGAAAAGCTTCCCCATGTGCTGGATGATTTGACCGTAAAAGATTTTTCTAATTAACAACGGTTTCTAAGCTCAACTCGAAAATCGACGACAAGTTTTACTAGTATCCATCTTATATAAGACAATTGAACCCAATCCGTTGTACAGAGTGTTCAATGTTAGCAGTAATTGGTGGCCTTTGTCTTATCTGCTACAGTGTTTTAATTATAAAAATTGAATTTTTTGTAACAGAGATTGCTTATTACTTAAAAATCAACAGAATGTAATGAATAATAAAACTTATTGATTTTGAGGTGAAGTCATGGCGGCAAAATATTATTGTCCAAAACATTCCCTACTCCTACTGCAATGAAATCGTCACAGCAGTATGCCACCTAAGGCTGACTAACTGGTAAAGCCACTTCCCAAGAAATCCCAGACGAGTTCAAACTTTTAACTCCCATCTCAGTTTAATTTAGAGAATCTGGCCATGGCACTGTCTACTCCTTTATCAAGTTCATGTCTTGTAGCAGAAAAAGAGGGAGTCTAGCCAATCTAGAAAAACTTTTGACGCCTCAATATATAATTACTTTCTATATGGGTAGTTAGTCTCTATAGCAATAACAATAGAAACAACGTCGATTTTAATTTTAACACTATTTTAATTTGATAACACCTCTTTTATAAGTATGAAGCAGATTATATTCATTGATATATTTATTTTGATATATTTACTTTACTTTAACAAAAATTTACATACAAAAATCAATATGATTCACCCAAAACCAAACAGTTGACGTGGGGTGAATCAGGTAAAAAAAACAAACACATATATATAACATCTTTTAAATTCATTATAATAAGAAAGAAAGATAAAAAGAGAAAAAAAAAGAATAAAAAATTTCCATTAAGGAAAAATGATATTAATTTTATGCACTTTATAGGCTATATTTGCTATTACTGTTCAGTATGCTATTCATTAAGGAAAATATTTCTCTTCTTTTACTTTTTTAGCTAAGTTTGATAGCAGTATGCTGTAACCGGGTAAAGTTTGGTTAATTTGGTAAAGCTCGATAAAGAAAAACAGTTATATGGTATAATTAAGTTGTCCATTTCTACTACCACTACTAACAACTCATTGCTGGATTAGATCAGTTTTGATATAAACGTTATTGTAAAAATTCTGGTTTTTGAGTTTCAAAAAGGTGAAGGGTAGCTCTTTACTTTCACTTCCTTGCCACAAATTGTTTGAGCAGTTTCTTAAAGAGTATGAAATAGGTCGTTCATTGCGAATAAACACTTTTTTATTTAATATGTTTTTTCTACTCCATCTACTTTATTTAATCCTATTTATTATTTTCTAGAAATTAGAATTATATTTGCTTAATATTCCTTGTTGGACACAGTTAATATCGGCTAAGTTAGTAAAGCTCGGTGAGGAGACATAATTTAGTTACCATTGTATAGCTATCTAATGATGTAATTGAGTAGCGATGGCACACTACAGTAATTGAACTTAGTTTTGCACATTTTAATTGAAAAAAGAGAGTTTTCCTAGTTTAATATATTCTTTTCCTGAACACCCCTCTGTGACTATTGTGTTCTAAGCCCTGTTCTAAAATTCACTCCAGCTCAAGCATCACAAGGATTTGATCGATTGTTTTTTTTTTTGGAAATAGTACTTTTATGTTTCTCTTGTACAAAAATTTGTGAAAATCAATAGTCACATACCTCTGAACAGCGCTCTGTGGTTCTTTTGCAATCACTTAAATTAGCTCTAATGTCTATTTAGAAATTTAAATTTATCTCCTTATCGTCAGAAAATAGAAGTTACATCTAACCTAACGTCTAGTTGCTGCTTTTACATCCTTTCATAGAAAAGTACACTGTACTTGTAAATTTTCTCCCACCTTTTCAAGCAGCCAGCAAAAGGAGAGATTTAAAAAAAGCACTTCGACAAGACAAACTGGCCAGCTAAAGTTTTCAGAGAACCTCCCATTCTTTCTACAATTTAGTTTCTTTCTAGAGTTAATTAAAAACAAAAATTGCTGTTTTTCAGGGAGTTATAACTCTTTTGGCTCGGAATCTAATGCTTTAAGAACAGGTAGATATGAAATCGAATATTCTAGAACATTATCTGTAGAGGAGAGATAGAACGAGTTTTAAAAATAGTTTGCAGGGTACTAGTTGATGTTTTTAGGAGACAGGTTAGAAAAGCAGGCCAAATACTGAATAATTTATATGAAAATTTTTCGAGTGGCAGGGGTGCGTCATTTAAGTAAGACCCAAGAGATTGACAACGTAGCGTTAGATCTGGCAGCACCGGGGGCGCAGCACTTGAATGGGAGGCAGGTGAGTATGTGATCTGCCTCCACTGTGGGTTTGAACTCGCTCGACTCACTTAGTTGTCTGTAGAGATTCTTTTTTTCTGTGAATAAATTGTTTCTATTGTGTTTTGAAAGTGAGTGACATCAATTTTGAGCGACGATGTGCTATTAGGTTTTGCTTTAGACATGGACACATGCCGATTTTGTCCAATGAATCGGAGGTGAGAAAAAGCCGGGCAAAAATGGATCCAAAGGCCCTCTCGCAAGACTAAAAGGTCATTAGGAGGGAAATGCGCTTTGAACTTCTGTATTCTATTAAAATGATCCCCATTTGATCCCCATAATCCCCAAAATGATCCCCAGACGTGTCATTACTGCTATTTGAGTACCATCCAGAAACCAGGTGCCCAAGCATGGAGTGACACTCCACCTCTTCAAGGCCTAAAAATGCTACGATAAGGATGTTGAATACTAAATACATGCTGATTTGTTTTTTGACATCCGTGAAATCGTCCACAAAGAGTTTGTACCTCAACGCCAAACGGTCAATCGACACTTACCGAGGGGCTTTTTAAAAACTTTGAAAAAGAGTCATTGTGTGAGACTATACCTCAACAACAATTGGGGCGTTGCATCGCGATTACGCTCTTTGTCACAGAGCAGTTTCAATAATCGAGATTTTGACCAGTGAAAACATTCTTATGGCTCCGCAGCTTCTTTTTTCGTCTGACTTGATTCCTTAGGACTTTTTTCTCTTCCCGAAGTTTAAAACCAACTCAAGGGAATTCATTTAGGGACAATACAAAACATTCAAATGTCACTAATTCACTGCTATGAGGGATGGAAGAACCGTCTCTAGCTCTGTGTTGCTTGAGAAGGAAGTTTATCTTAAGGTGACATTTTACAATTGTAATTCTGCTTGAATGTTTTTTTTTTAACATCAGTCTCGTTACTTAATTTAATTCTAGGAGGTTGAGAAGACACTCAAGTATAACTAAAAGAGGTGACATATCGAGGCTATGATAAAATTGCTTAGGATATGGAAGATATAACCATACGTCACAATAGTAAGATATTTCTGAAATAAAAGTTAAAATTGCCAGAAATCCTGACATCATACGTAAGCTGGTGCAAGGATTCCCTGGATCTATCTTAGATCCGAGTGATGCATGGTGTTACATATTTATATTATTGGTTGTCGATTTGGTTGTGAAAGGATATTGCTATCTTTTTTTTCTTTTATTGGGGATTTTTTTACCGGGTCTTTGGAGTCCATATATATATATATATATATATATATATATATATATATATATATATATATATATATATATATATATATATATATATATATATATATATATATATATATATATATATATATATATATATATATATATTTATATATATATATATATATATATATATATATATATATATATATATATATATATATATATATATATATATATATATATATATATATATATATATATATATATATATATAAACAATTAGACGTTCAAATTTGGATAAGTTTATTCATTAGACAATGAAAACAGACACGAAAGTCTGGATATTTTGACCACATATACAGCGATCGTCATCAGCAGATATTCTAAAGCATTTAAATTAAACTAGCATATTTATACAGAATACGACGTGTATACGGGGAGAAATTACCAATCAAGTGTAAAACAATAAAGTCAACAACATTTCTTTTGCAATTCGAAGATGAGGAACATTTTGCCACCATCATTAGGAATTTAACATACATTTAGGCAATATTAAAGAAGAAAATTTACAACTCAAGACTGCATGAACCCAGTTATTGAACTATCTCACAGAAATCTAGTAAATGAACCGCAAGTAATTATTTTGTTGTGTATAAGTATAACACTGACACCTGTGTCGAATAAAAGGCTTCAAATGGTATGGCAAGGTCCGCAACACTGAGATTCTGACGACCTTCAAGCTGGCAAATCTGTCTATTAAAGTAGAAGCCCGTTCCCTTAGGTGGTACAGCTACCTACTCCGCCTCCAACCAAGCAACCTTGCAAGGATCATCACGGATTTTGACCCCTAAGAAAATGGCTGGCGACGTTCTAGAGGGAGACCGCGCACCAGGTTTTACGCAATATCAACCCAAACGAGGCCCCATCACCAGCCCGGGACAGAACCACCTGGAGAAGACTGACGGCCCTGCCAACTAGTTCCCTCTACTCTGGCGACTCTGCTGAGCAAGAGGGTTAAGTCAAGTCAAGTATAAATATGTTAGTTTTAATTTTAATGCTTAAGTATATCTGCTGATGACGATCGCTGTATATTTTCGTCATAGAAATGTAATGTGGTCTTGGAAAAAATAGCTAATATAAGGTATTATGTATATACTTTGCTATACGTATATCTATATATACTATATCATATTTTAATTATATTTTACAAAACTAAATTTTATTTATATATTTGCATTTTTAATTCTTGCTTTACCACTGAGTCGCCTTACTTTGTGTCAATAGTTATTTTTTCTTTCTAGGTATATGTGGAATACATAACTATGAATCCTATCATTGAAGTGGGAGAGGAAATCAAATGTGAATTATTTAGACAGAAGTTGGACAATTTAATTAAACAGTCTGTTGTACATTCCTCAAAAGCTGAATGAATCTGACTTTTTTTCTCTTTTTCATACCATTAATAGTATGAATTTTCTATTTTACCATAGAAATTTCAAAGATCAAAACAGTGAAGACTTTACCGCTTATCGATATTTACCGAAGGTACTTATTTGTTATAGTGCCGACGATCAAGTTCTTCGTCCATTGACGTAATGCAGAACCGGTTTCTTTCGTTAGTTTATTTCAGCTTAGCGTGAGATAAGACAAAGACAAGTGACAGAATAGATGGGAAATATAGAATTTGGGCTATATATTTGCACATTAGGGGAGGGTGGGGGTAAAGTATTTGTATAGTTTGAAGTTAGAAAACAATGCTTACTTCGTAATATGCAGAATAATTGTACCTAACATATTCAGTATGCAGACCCGCTATACTTTATCCCCCCCTCTAATTTGCGAATATGTAGCCCAAATTTGTTTCCAATGTATTACATTTTCATCATACTTAGGTATATTTCATTAGGATCAACCTAACTTCACTTCTTGAGTGGTCGGCGCTATAACAGATAAGTACCTTGCCGAATTCTACTTTATCAGTGAGCTAATAAAGGTTCATCAATACTCCCACTGTATACTGTCTGGTCTCTCCCCCTTTTGGATTTTCTCTTAAAGCTAATAAATGTGTGTTATTTTCTTTAATGTTAAGGTTTCTTCAACATCATAACTGAATTCTAAAAATTTGTTTAAACCTTTTTTTGAATCCACTAGGGGGTTGGGAATCGTCATTAAAAATAATTTCATATTTCTTTGTCGTACGGCTTCCGACACCAAGCTTTGACTGGAGATTGGGTACTCAAAAACATTTGCCAGTAGCTAATATAATTGTAAACCACTAGCCGAATGTACCTAACCTATTCTTACCATTCGGTGTTATTTTTCTGTGTTTTTTTTTATCTGATTTTTCGTCAAAAATTGTATCTAATATATTAATTATTTATTCCTATTAGCAACTATTTAACAGCTTATCTATGAAAATAGAATTTAGGACGTTTGATGTTGTTATTTTATTTTTCACTGTGGTATAATAATGGAAAAATTGTACGAAAAAAAAAAATAGAAAGAAAATTCTTGATGATAATGGCAAAGTTTGTTTTGCTACTCCATGTCTGCTATTTCAGCGTTTGAGCCCTATCGCAGTCTTTTTTATATTTTTCACCCAGTTTCTTATTTTGCTTTCCATTTTTTCTTTATATTTCTTTATTCCACTTTTATTGATATTTCATAGTGGATCATAAATAAATTATTATAGTTATTATCATACGCTTTTAAGGTAAAAAGGTAGGAGATTTTCCAAACTGAAAAAAATGACATTGATGTAAAATAGATAAGAAGCTTGCTTTTGTCAAACGGCGAAAAAACTTCCTATGAAGCAAATTTAGGGGCAATAGCCTACCCCTACCTGAATGTTTCCTATATCCGGGTATTGTTTGTAATAATTGCAACTAGAATAGCAGGCGAGTAGCACAATCGAGGATCAAACCTCTACTACTAACAACTCACCGCAGCACCAAGCCGCTTGAGGCCAACACAGCTACGCAGGCTCCTCCTCCATCCCAATCTATTCAAAACTCTGAAGCCTTAGTATACTAAGATATAATTAAAATATATAGAATGTAATTATGTAAATTGGGTAGAAGTATATTGCAAGCTTATTTTTTATTTATTTGTTTATTGTTTTACTTTTTACCTGTTTTTGCAATTTTATGTTTTATTCCATCTCAGCCATCTCATGTTGCCATCAGCTTCCATGTAGGCATAGCTCCATATGTTTGATTAAGTTTAGAGAGATTTTTCTCCTAGTAATTAGCGGCTCAGCCAGCTGAAGGAGTATGGTGCCAGCAGTAACAAGAATTGCAGCAGCCAATATTGCTGCAGTGCACAAAAATCAAACGATTATCCCTGTTTTCCCTGTTAAGATGACATTCCGAGCCCACTTACCCAGTGTCATGTTGTTTTTCTATGTTTTTTTTTTCTTTTTTTGATGTAATGTGTTCATGTTTTATGGCGGACTTTACAAGCAACGCTCTCCATTATAGGCGCGCCAGGGGGGGGGGGGCAATTTCTCCTAGATTTCAAAAATTTCCATTTTTCGTGTTTGACTGAATAAACACGCCCTCGAAATTTTGAAACTCGTTTTTTTTGCATCTTCGTTGCAAATATCGAAGGATCTTTGCCCTCCCCTCTACACTTTTGTGAAATGGTGCTCAATGCTCAGGTGGGGATTCATTATTATTTTACAAGTTAGTCATATAGACAGTCACAATCTGAATTTTAAAATGAACTTCTTTTTAGAAATAATACTGCTAACCAAATACATTTTGCTGTTGGTTAGCACTAATTTGCTTGATTCTAGTTGGGTCAAAACTTTAGTTCTACAGAAACACTGGTTATTCACTGGGTATAAGCTCTTTCGTACTTTAAAAGGGCACAAGATATTCGAATTTTCGTTTGATGAGTTTTTTTCAAATATCCTACTACCACTGGTTTAAAACAATTCACCCCCCCCCAAAAAAAAACAACTGATTTCGTTTTTTCCATAGAGGAGAGGAACTTTAATCTTCAGCGTAGTTTTCTCTGACACAATGATTTCAGCTACTCAATTTTCCTCAAGATCCCCGCCCCCCCCCCGTTAGAGGGTGTTTTCCCCTTTTTATAAAATAATTAAAATCTTTTTGTAAATTTTTTTGAGTTGATTTGTTTTCAATAAATGTATAGATTTAGAATTACCATAAAAGCTAAATTTGTTTGATATCTATGTTGTGTCAGTAACTGTGTGTCTTACAAATTCGTGTACAATTTTTCAGGGACTGCTCTTTATTGACAGCTTAAGAACACGAGCTGCTTTACATTTATTTACTAAAAATTTATGGTACTTTATACGAAAAGTATGAAATGAACTAAATTATTTCCCATTAATTAAGTAAGTTATAGCCAATTTTTTAAATTAATGAAATTTCAGTAAAGGTTGTAGAAGGTTTTGCTGTTTAGCCTTAGCTGTTTGTTTTGGTTGCAGTAAAGGAGCTGTTTTAAAGCCAGAAAAGATTGTTAAAGCGAATTTTTAAACCTATCCTGATTTGCCAGATTAAAAAAGAAGCCTAAGTCGAGTAAGTGAACTGAACCGTTGTTCATAGTGTTATATGTGTTTCAATAGTCTCTTTGGATTTTTGTATGAATGAATGAACTGTATTGCCCAATAAAATACATAACGTTACTAGCGAAGAAATGTATAGAAAATAAAAATACATAAAGAACACACAAATATTTAAAAATAATACAGCAATAAGACACTAATACCGCAGAGCATCCCGCGGTTGCTTTCTCGTTAAAATCTTATGGACCTTGTTTACGCTTTTCTACACAGCCATTTACGAATCGGGTATGCTATATCGGCTAATAATCCCTGTGTTTCACGCTTCCAGGGAGGTACGCGTAGGGTACGAATCAGGGTTCCATTGTAACTGAACCACCGTGTAACAAAAACCCTTGTAGCTTAAACCCGTGTAGCTGAACCACCGTATAATTGAACAACAGCACAACTGAACCACCGTGCAATTGAACCACCGTACAATTAAACCCCCGTGCAACTGAACCCTCGTCCTATTGAACCCTCATGCAACTGAACCGTCGTTCAATTCAACCCCGGTACAACTCAACCCCATTTAACTAAACCCCCGTGTAACTGAACCACCATGTAACTGAACCCCCGTGCAACTCAACCACCCTGTAACTGAACCACCGTGCAACTGAACCACCGGGCAACTGAACCACCCTGCAACTGAACCACCGTGTAACTAGACCCTCGTGCAACTCAACCACCGTACTTACATTGGGTAAAACACAATTTAGAATTTTTACAACCTTGTTTGTTCAACCTTGTTGGAATTGTTTGCTTTTTTAAGTCTTTATATAAATTACTGTCAAGGTTATTTATAAAAATGCTCTGTTTTGTTGTCACAAAAACAAAGAAAATCGGACGACATAAACTCTTAAAGCTAGATTTATTTCTCTTTTTTATATCTGTTAATTGGGGTTCTCCTCACCCTGTCCCTCGCTGCGGGTCTAAGCGTTTACCCCCATTCCCCGCGGAAAATTTCCCCTCCACCGACAGACACTCCATCACCGGGAAAATAAACCCCTTCGTAGACATTTTAGTTTGCGAAATGTAAAAGTCTTCTTTAAGTCGTGTTATTTTTTAGTTTAATTGAGAAGTTCTAAGGGAAGTGGAAAAAAGGAATTTATGTGTAAATCTTGCCCCCCCCTCCGTGCAAATACTATATTCTCATGAAAGATCCTCCAGAAAACCCCGACACAAAAAAATTCCGTATGTTTCCCAATGACGAATACTATCTGTAAGCAATAGACAAATAAAAAAAACTTAAAAAGGAACTGAAACTTTTGCAATGGGGTTATCTGATTGTTTTACAGCTAGGAAGAGAGGGAGATACCTCAAAGGGTGCATTTTGATGCCAAAACATCTCAGCTCTCATTGAGCCTTCAAATAAATACAGAATTAGCTCTAAGGGAGATACGACAGGAAGATGGAGGTAGAACTTGTTTGATAATCCCCATGCATTTTTATTGTTTTTTTATAAGCCAAAAGGGATTTGAGACTAACCAACCGCAAGAGATATTTTTTTTGGGGGGGAGGGGGGGGGAGAGATTTTCCACGGGTAGGTATTTTCTGGGAGGGGGGTATTTTCCGTGAGGTGTTATTTTCCGCAAAGTATTTTCCTTAGATTTCAAGATTCAAGACTTTCAAGATTCAACAACTTTACTAAAAATGATTCATGCCGGCTTTACGTAATAAATTATGAAAAAAAAAGAAGAAAAATAAATAAATAATAAAAAAATAATATAATAAAACGAATATATTAATAACAGAACAAAAGGGATGTTTTTTCGGGGGGGGGGGGGGGGTAAACGGTGGCTCTCACCGTCTACACACTGTAATTTTGTTTTACACTTCGCTTATTTTGTTGTATTCATTTTGTGGTATTTTCTACGCTCGTAGTTGTTTATCGTTTGGTTGAAGAAGGTTAATTACCTACTTCGGTAAAATGGTTCAGTTGCACGATGGTTCAGTTACACGAGGGTTCAGTTGCACGGTGGTTCAGTTGCACGATGGTTCAGTTGCACGGTGGTTCAGTTGCACGGTGGTTCAGTTGCACGGTGGTTCAGTTGCACGGTGGTTCAGTTGCACGGGGGTTCAGTTACAAGGGGGTTCAGTTACAAGGGGGTTCGGTTAAATGGGGTTGAGTTGCATGGGAGTTTAGTTACACGAGGGTTTAGTTAAATGGGGTTCAGTTGCCCGGTGGTTCAGTTACACGAGGGTTCAGTTTCACGGGGACTCAGTTGCACGGTGGTTCAGTTACACGGTGGTTCAGTTACAGGGGTTTAGTTGCTTGTGGTTCAGTTACACGCACACCCGAATGAGTAAAAGCAAGAACTCACTGTATGTTTATTTTTATCAGATAAATGACCCCAAAATGGAAGCTAGTACATGTGGTGTAACCATTGTCAAAAACAGCTGCGCCCAGTACGTGTCGTGCTCAACGTCACAGCCAATAGGCAGACCATACACTAAACTGGATTAAGGTTTTTCCCCTTGTCGTAGAGTTTTACTTCAGGGGCAGGATGACTTCCTTTACGATTGAAAACACGAAACTCAGTTTAATCTCACTGAAATAGAGGTTAATTTTCTTATATGAGCTTTTTAACGCCACAAAAGTCTTCAAAGTGGTAAAAACCACAACATAAATTCAAAATATCATCAGCATAATCAAAAGTGACAAATTTAGCCAAGATACAGATTAGGTATAAACACTTGCTGAGCTTCCCCTACATTATCATAGGCAGCGCGCTAGCTCTGCCAAAGTAAAGAACGATGTGGGCACAATGTGTTTTTTCTCCACCCGGGCACTTCGTATCGAAGGAGTTGTCGTAGAAACTTCGAAAAGGAATCATTCAATTGGAAATGGGAGGGTCTAATGCCCTTTTTAATAGTCGAAAACGATTGGAGGGCACCTAGCCCCCCCTCGCCCATCATTTTCCCAAACACATCCAATCAAAATTTCGAGATATCCATTTTGTTACGCGTAGTTTATTTCCCTATAGAAAATACGTTTTTTAGGAGGACACACCCCCACAACCCACGGACCAAGGGTTGTAAGCCATGCCCTGAGTGCATATAAGGTTTCTATAAAAGACGTTGTCGTAAAAACTTCAAAAAAGGCTCATTCGATTGTAATTTCAAAGGGATAATACCCTTTTTAATGGTCGAAAGTGATTGGAGGACAACAAGCCCCCCCCCCCAACGACCATAATTCCCCCAAACACATCCAATCAAAATTTCGAGATTGCCATTTTTTCAGCGTAGTTGATTTCCAGATAGAAAATATGTTTTTGAGGAGGACACTACCCCGAAACCCTTAGGGCAAGAGTTTTAAGTTATGTCCTGGGGGCATATAAGGTTTTTATAGAAGGTGTTGTCTTAGAAACTTCAAAACAGGCTCATTCGATTGAAAATTCAACGGGCTAGTACTCTTTTTAATAGTCGAAACTGATTGGAGGGCGACTAGCCCCCCCCCCCCCCCCAACGCCCATCATTCCCCCAAACACATCCAATCAAATTTTGAGATAGCCATTTTGTTCAGCGTAGTTGATTTCCAGATGGAAAAAATGTTTTTGAGGAGGACACTCCCCTACAACCCTCAGGGCAAGGGTTTTAAGTTTTGCCCTGGGGGCATTTAAGGTTTTTATAGAAGGCGTTGTCGTAGAAACTTTAAAACAGGTTCATTCGATTGGAAATTCAAAGGGCTAGTTCCGTTTTTAATAGTCAAAAGTGATTGGAGAACAACTAGCCCCCCCCCACGCCCCCCATTCCCCCAAAAACATCCAACCAAAATTTTGAGATAGCCATTTTGTTCAGTGTAGTTGATTTCCAGATAGAAAATGTGTTTTTGAGGAGGACACTCCCACACAGCTCTCAGGGTAAGGGTTTTAAGTTATGCCCTGGGGGTATATGAGGTTTTTAAAGAAGGCGTTGTCGTAGAAATTTCTAAAAAAGCTCATTCGATTGGAAATTCAAAGGGCTAGTGCCCTTTTTAATAGTCAAAAGTAATTGGAGGGAACCTAGCCCCCCCCACACCCATCATTCCCCAAACACATCCAATAAAAATTTTGAGATTGCCATTTTGTTCAGAGTAGTTGATTTCCAGATAGGAAACATATTTTTCAGGAGGACACTCCCCCTCAACCCTCAGGGCAAGGATTATAAGTTATGCCCGGGGGGCATATAAGGTTTTTATTGAAATATTTGTCGCAGAAACTTGAAAAAGGGCTCATTCGATTTGAAATTCAAAGGACTTTCAATAGTGGAAAGTTATTGGAGGGTAACTAGACCCCCTCTCACGCCCATATTTTCCCCAAATACATCCACTACATGTTTTTAGATAGTCATGCTATTCGATTCAGTTTACAGTTTTGGACATTATGTGTTTATGGAAGACAGCCCATCCGCCCCCATTCTCCGGAGAAGGGGTTGTAAGTTGTGCCCTTGGGGCATATAAAGTTTTTATTGAAAGCGTTGTCGTAGAAACCTCAAACGGGCTCATTCAATTGGAAATTGAAAGGCCTAGTGCCTTTTTTAATCATAGGCAGCGCGCTAGCGCTGCCTAAGTAAAGAACGATGTGGACACAATGTGTTTTTTTTTCTCCACCGTTGTCGTAGAAACTTCGAAAAGGGCTCATTCGATTGGAAATTTGAGTGGCTAGTGCCCTTTTTAATAGTCGAAAGTGATTGGAGGGCAACTAGCCCCCTCCCACGCCCATCATTCCCCCAAACACATCACATCAAAATTTTGAGACACTCCCCCACGACCCTCGGGGCAAGGGTTTTAAGTTATGCCCTGAGGGCATATAAGGATTTTATAGAAGGCGTTGTCGTAGAAACTTCAAAAAAGGCTCATTCGATTGGAAATTCAAAGGGCTACTGCTCTTTTAATAGTCGAAAGTGTTTGGAGGGGCAACTAGACCCCCCCCACGCCCATCATTTCCCCAAACACATCCAATGAAAATTTTGAGATAGCTATGTTGTTCAGCGTAGTTGATTTCCAGATAGAAAATATATTTTTGAGGACGACAGACTCTCACGACGCTCGGGGCAAGGGTTTTAAGTTAAGCCCTGAGGGCATATAAGAACGATGTTGCCACAATGTACTATTTATTTTTTTTTCTTTAGAGCAGGGCACCTCGTATGGAAGGGGCCGTCGTAGAAACTTCAAAAGGGGCTCATTCGATTGGAAATTGAGAGTTCTAGTGCCCTTTTAATAGTCGAAAGTGATTGGAGGGCAACTAGCCCCCCCCCCCCTCACGCCCACCATTTCCCGAAACACATTCAATCAAAATTTTGAGATAGCCATTTTGTTCAGCGTAGTTGATTTCCAGATAGAAATTATGTTTTTAAGGAGGGCACTCCCCCACAACCCTCAGGGCAAGGGTTTTAAGTTATGCCCTGGGAGCATATAAGGTTTTTATAGATGGCGTTGACATAGAAACTTCAAAAAAGGTTCATTCGATTGGAAATTCAAAGGGCTAATACCCGTTTTAATAGTCGAAAGTGATTGGAGGGCAACTAGCCCCCCCCCCTCCCACGCCCATTATTCCCCCAAACACATCCAATCAAAATTTTGTGATAGCCATTTTGTTCAGCTTAGTTGATTTCCAGATAGAAAATATGTTTTTGAGGAGCACACTCCCCCACAACCCATAGGGCAAAGGTTTTAAGTTATGCCCTGGGGGCATATAAGTTTTTATAGAAGGGGTTGTCGTAGAAACTTCAAAAAAAGGCTCATTCTATTGGAACTTCAAAGTGCTTGTGCCCTTTTTAATAGTTGAAAATGATAGGAGGGCAACTAGCATGCCCCCCCCCCCCCCTCACGGCCATCATTCCCCCAAACACATGCAATCAAAATTTTGAGATAGCCATTTTGTTCAGCGTAGTTGATTTCCAAATAGAAAATATGTTTTTGAGGAGGAAACTCCCCCACAGCCCTCAGGGCAAGGGTTTTAAGTTATGCCCTGGGGCATATAAGGTTTTTAAAGTAGGGGCTGTCGTAGAAACTTCAAAAAAAGCTCATTCGATTGGAAATTAAAAGGGCTAGTGCCCTTTTTAACAGTCAAAGTGATTGGAGGGCAACTAGCCCCCCCACGCCCATCATTCCCCCAAACACATCCAATCAAAATTTTGAGATAGCCAGTTTGTTCAGCGTAGTTGATTTCCAGATAGAAAATATGTTTTTGAGGAGGACACTCCCCCACAACCCTCAGGGCAAGGATTATAAGCTATGCCCTGGGGGCATTTAAGGTTTTATGGAAATCTTTGTCGTAGAAACTTGAAAAAGGGCTCATTCGATTTGAAATTCAAAGGGATAGTACCCTTTTTAATAGTCGAAAGTGATTTGAGGGCAACTAACCCCCCTCTCATGCCCACCTTTTCCCCAAATACATCCAATCAAAATTTTTAGATAGCTATTTTATTCAACGTAGTTGAAAGTTTTGGAAATTAGGTCTTTTAGGATGACAACCCCTCCCCCCACAGCCCTCAGGGCAAGGGTTGTAAGTTATGCCCTGGGACATATAAAGTTTTTATTGAAAGCCTTGTTGTAGTAACTTCAAAAGGGCTCATTCAATTGGAAATTGAAAGGGCTAGTGCCTTTTTTAATAGTTGAAAGTGATTGGATAGTGACTAACGCCTCTCTCACGTCCACCATTTTCCCAAAAATATCGAATCAAAATTTTTAGGTATCTATTTTGTTCAACGTAGACAAAAGTTCTGAAAATTAGATCTTTTAGGATGATAACCCCCACATGGCCGTCAGTGCAAAGGTTGTAAGTTATGCCCTGGGGACAAATAAGGTTTAAATAGAAAGCTGTTGTATAAATCATAGTCAGCACGATCGCGCTGCCTAAGTAAAGAACAGGGATACTCGAGAACGAGACAAGAAACGGGGACTACGTAAAGTGGAGGACACTTCCCCACAACCCTCAGGGCAATGGTTTAATTTATGCCCTGGGGGCATATAAGAACGATGTTGGCACATTGTATTATTTATTAATTTTTTCCTTTAGAACAGGGCACTTCGTATCGAAGAGGTTGTCATAGAAACTTCGAGAAGCGCATATTCAATTGGAAATTGGAGTGGCTTGTGCCCTTTTTAATATTCGAAAGTGATCGGAAGGGGACTAACACCCCTCTCATGCACACCCATTCCCCGAATACATCCCACCATAATTCTGAGATAGCCATTTGGTTTAACGTAGTTGCAAGTTCCAGAAATTCATTCTTAGAGAATGACAACCCCCCTAACATACCTGGGATTAAGGCTCGTACGTTATGCCCTGGGGGTATATAAGGTGTTTATAGGAAGCGTTGTCGGTTCCAAAAGGGCTCATTAGATTGTAAATCGAAAGGCCTAGGGTCCTTTTTAATAGTCGAAAGTGAATGGAAGGCTTGACATTCTTATAGTAAAGATCGAAGTGGGTATAATGTATTATTTTTTGTTGTTGTTTAGACCAGGGTACTTCGTATGGAAGGAGTTGTCGTGGGAACTTCGAAAAGGGCTCATTCGATTGAAAATAGAAAGGGATGATACCCTTTTTAATAGTCGAAAGTGATTTGAGGGCAACTAATCCCCCTTCCACTCCCACCCTCCCACGCCAACCATTCCATTTCTGCTCTTAAAATTTAACCAAATCAAAATAGAGTAAGTGTATCCAAGCTATCAAAGAAAGTTAACAGATTTTTTTGCGAATGGTATCAAGTTTTCCATTTCTGGTCAACTAGAGGAGTTATGAAACTAAATTAAACAGTACTATTTGTGTCCAGATTATTAAAAGAGTATGTGTTGTTAAAAATTGCTGAAAATTTTCCTCCAGCATACAAATAGCAGTCCAAACTATAAAGTCTTAAAAAACGAAAAGATTTGAAGTATTATTTTCTTTTTCCCTAAAATGACGAAAAGATTTAAAGTGTTATTTTCTTTTTCCCTGAAAAGACTATGTCGATATAAAACGAACAGAAATTAATTTAAAAAACTTTTTCCACAAAATAAGTTTTTCAAAAAAAAAGTAAAGAACTCCACTAAACAGAAAATGAGAAAAAATAAAATAAAATAATCTACCAAGCGTGGAACTACCACAAATCAGCATCGATAAATAAATGAAACCCAAAGCGAACAGAAATTGCAATAATTAACCAAATCAAACTCAAAACGAGCAGAAATTAACACAAATTGGGCGCAGAACCCCTCTTCCTTCCCAAGGCCAGAACAAAATTTGCACTTTACTAAAAAAAATACAAATGAAAGTGCATTGTCAGTTTAATATACATTTACTAATATTTAGTAATCAAAATGTTAATATTATTTGATTTATTAAATTTATAAAAGTAAAAACATTTATGTTTTTTTCAGTAAAGTGCAAATTTTGTTCTGGCTTTGGGAAGGAAGAGGGGTTTTGCGCCCAACTTATGTTAATTTCTGCTCGTTTTGAGTGTGACTCGGTTATTTATTGTAATTTCCGTTCGGTTTGGGTTTCATTTATTTATCGATTCTGATTAGTGGTAGTTTCATGCTTGGTAGATTACTTGATTTTATTTTTGCTCATTTTCTGTTTAATGGAGTTCTTTACTTTTCTTTGAAAAACTTATTTTGTGGAAAAAGTTTTTTAAATTAATTGTTGTAAAAAGGCCATGAAGAAATAGCTCCTTGACGGATCTCTTTTCGAACTGGGATCGGTCAGGTGATCTTTTGACTAGGGGCTCAGTTTTGTTTTTCTTTGTCAAGTGTCAAACATTCACATAGGTTGGCTTTTCCCCACTATAAAGTCAAATTCTGTATATAATTGACATTTCGCATAATTTAGGCCCTTGGCCCAGGGGCTCTGGGGCTTATGTTATACTTAGATGCATGTTTATTCATTATTTCAACTATTTTGAACAAAATGGGCACCTCAAATTGTGGATCAGATATCCTAAGGGGTTTTATAAGGACCGGACATCAAAATAAGTTCTAGAACGGGGGCTTGTTCCTCTCCAATCACTTTTGACTTTTAAAAAAGGCACTAGAACTTTCAGTTTCCGATTGAATGAGCGTCCTCCGAAGTCTCTACAACCACGAGGTGAGGAGGGGGCAGTCCCCCCTCCTATACAGGATGAATTCTGCTCGTTTTAGGGTTTAATGTTGCTGTTTACTTTCACGTGACTGTACTTGCTACTGGTCGCATAATAGCAGAAAATACAGTCATGTTTGGTCTTAGTCGTCTTGTTAGCTAAGATCTTCTAGGGATCGTTCGCTAGGCCAAGATATCAACATTCTGCTAAGGGTATTCACTGGAAACAACATAAATAGCTGAGTAAGTCAAAGATGTTATGCAGGTTGAAACTTCTAAGGACTGTTGGATGTCAATTAGGCCTTAAATTCTGAATTAAGGGAATGAGCAGAGGTAAAGGGAAAGACTTTGTGTGTATCCAATCATGGAAATAAGAGGAGCAGAATCAATCTAAATCAAGTTTTACAAAACTTGACTAACCAAAACACGGGAAGAAGAAGAAGAATTAAAGGAAATGAAATATAAAAATAAATCCCATAGGATAAAAAAAACAAGTTTTTCAAACTGAAAGTAAGGAGTAACATCAACATTTAAAATGAGCAGAAATTGTTCAATGGAGGCCAGCCCCTCTTCATCACATCGATCCTTACGCTAAAGCTTTTTAGTACTTTAAAAATCTTGTTATTCCAATTAAACGGCCCTTGTCTTTCAGCAGTCGTTGCTATTTAGGGCAAACACATTTCATGTTTATTCAAAATTTTCGATGAATGGTATTTCTGTTGAATAAGTTCTTAACAGTATTTTTACTACATAATTTTGGGTGGACGGAGAGAGGTATTATTGTTCATTTGGATTGGAATTCTGTGTGAATTTTGATCTTCCTCGTGGCCGAAGCCATCACAACCTCTGCAATAGGCTTATCTGATGCTTAAATACATTGTATTCAGATATATATTAAATACAATGAAATATTGTATATAAAGAGGAAAAGTGAAATATTACTATTTAAAATTGCTGAAAACAAAGCTCCTGGTAAAATTTGAAAACAAAGCTCCTGGCGCACATACGTATCATTGCATATAATTTGATGAAACATGGAACATATTAGTTTAGTTAATTAAAGTTTTAAAATAAATACCAGAAAGATTTTTCTACAATAAGAAGGGAGGTAACACCTCGCAGCACCTTTATTCATGCTTAGTCTAAGTGAAGTAAGGTGAGATTCATTCCTACTCCCCTTCCTTATACCCCATCCTGTATTTATCTCAAGGTTCATGGAGATTTAGACAATTTGGGTATTGAAATGCTCTGTTCTTTTTTTTTAAATTCCTCTTCTTTTCAATCTTTTATCCTGTGGTATTTGGTCCATAGGCTACTGAGATATTCCGAATGTTACTCCTTTCCTCGTTTCCTCTTCCTTTTCATTTTCTAGAAAATAAATTTGATACCTTCATATATTTGTCACATAGTTTTCCCACATTTCCTTTCACTATTCTAACTTTTCCAACCTTTAGCTACTCGTGAAAATCTCAGTAAAAAAAAAAAAAAAAAAAAAAAAAAAAACATCCTACCGCTATCAAATACATTACCTCTGCGTTTCATAGCCACTATAATCTACTATTTTTTTGCCCCTCTACCCATATGCCCTATCCCTTCTGAGGTTTTAATCGGTTAAGTCCCTTTAATAAAATTTCTCTTTTATCTCTCATTGCCCACGACAGGAAGGGGCTGCTCCCTTCCTACTATAATAAAACATTTTTTCACTTCATATAAAAACACTTCTCTAACCAACTCGAACACACTCATTGGGTTTTGCGTTATTGGGTAATTATAATTCTTATCTATACACATTTACCATTTCAATTTAAACTTCCTTCCTATTATACATATATATATACACATACATATGCATATATATATATATATATATATATATATATATATATATATATATATATATATATATATATATATATATAAATATATATATATATATATATATATATATATATATATATATATATATATATATATATATATATATATATATATATATATATATATATATATATATATATATATGAATATATATATATATATATATATATATATATATATATATATATATATATATATATATATATATATATATATATATATATATATATATATATATATATATATATATATATATATATATATATATATATATATATACATATATATACATATATATATATATATATATATATATATATATATATATATATCTCTCTATATATATATCTATATATATATATATATATATATATATATATATACATATACATATATATATATATATATATATATATATATATATATATATATATATATATATATATATATATATATGTATATATATATATTCATATATAGGCCTACACACTTATACCTACCATTTTTTCCATTTTTTTTTACCAAAATGAGAACAAAAATTCTTACAAATCTAAAACCTTATTCAACGTAATTTATCAAATCATAATCTTCCTTCTGCTTTTCTTTTCGCTTCCACGCATAATAACAAAAATGTACTTACTTGTACTTGCAGCAGAACCGGGCGTTTCCGCCTCACCCGGGATCTAAACAGAGCTTCTGAATGATTGTCTCCCATGATGAGTGGTCTTGCGCCTGTTCTTCGGCGAGCCTCAGCCAATATTTGTCCCATCTGTAGCCAAATCTGCGAAAATCTCCAGCTGGCTCCAAATCTTGTTTAACTAGTGTCCACCAATTTTTAAATTGCCCTCCTTATCTTCTACACCATGTTGGTATGGGCTGAGCGAGCAGTATTTGTTTAATGAGGTGATCGTCAGGGCAATGTAAAGCATGTCCAAGCCAGTGGATCCGGCGGAGCTTGATGATGCCTGAGATTCTGTCTATGTTGTAACAACGTCGGCAGATTTCGTCATTAGAGATCTGATCTGAAAGCCAGGTGCGCAAGATTGAACGCAAGCAACGGTGCTCGTAAACTTCCAGAGCACACCCCTGAGCTGCTTTGATGGGCCAGGATTCGACACTATAGAGAAGAACTGTCCTCACTGTCGACATATAAATGCTTATCTTAGGTCATAAACTAATCTCTTGATGAGTCCAAAGATGCCTGCGGAGTTGAGTAAAGACGGCCTGAGCTCTAGATATTCTTCTGTTGAAATCTGAGCGCATCCTCCTTCCGAATCCATCTCAGATCCAAAATAAACGATGCTATGAACCTTTTCAAGAGGGAGGCCATAAAGGACAAGTTGAAGAACTTTCATTTTCTCTGAGTTTATCCCAAGCCTAAGGTAGTTTGGGGAATATGCTACTTCGTCAAGCATTTGCTGGGCTGAGTCTTGGTTTGGGGCAAGAAGATTTACATCGTCTGCGTTGTCAAGGTTCGTCAAGCTGACATTTCTACCAACTAGTTCTCATTCAAATCTCCAGAGAGCATTTTCAATTATCCAGTCGATACAATAATTGAAAAAGATCGGAGAAGGTATACGGCCTTGATTGATTCCCATTCTACATAAAACAGTGAAGATTCTTTGCCTTAGACCCTGATTTGGGATGCATGTCCTTGGTAATAAGCTTCCTGGATGTCAACGATTTCCTGCAGCATGCCATCTTCAAGGAGAATGTTCCACAAAGCTTTCTGTTCAACTGAATCGAAGACAGCAACGTAATCTATGCTATAAAAGGTTGTTGTGTTGATGAGTGGATGGTTGTACCTTCCGCAGTGTTGCATGATCAAACAGAGAGCGAAAATCTGATCCAAGCGTCCTCTGCCAGGCCGGAACTAGGGCTGATTTTCCCGAGTTCACTTATCTCTCATTGTTTGGAACCTCCGTAGTAGAATGATGGCGAATAATTTGGCTACAATCTCTATGAGAGATATGCCTCTATGATTGGTATACTCTGCCTTATCGCCTTTTTTGTGTATGGGAAGGATGACTGAGATTTTCCAATCTTTTGGGAACTTCTTGGTTTTCCATATTTCAATGAATAGTGGCAGCAGCTGGCTTGCACTCAAGGGGGGGGGGCTTTTTAAATATCAGGTATACACGATGTACGCTATTGTCCTCGTATACGCCTCGTCATCTACTTTTAGGTACACTGCTTTCTCTAAATTAATTTCATCTTTTTTACCAGCAACATCTTCTACTAAATTTTTCAAGCTTACTATATTTGCTTCTTGTTTTTCACATTCAAACATTATGTGACAACATTGCGTCTTTAGTTTTCTATCGTATACATTGCATAGTCCATTACTACCACTCATTTTCATCTTTACTTTCGACCTTTCCGTTGGTAGCAAATTATGCATAAAGAAGAATGTTCTTTAACTTTTGGTGACAACAGGCAACTTTCTAGTAGCATGTAACTTTGTCCACCTCTTCCTAACTGTAACTAGTCCAGGAAGTGTGGGAAAAAAGGGCCTAACTGAGAACAAATTGCAAGAGAAAAGATACTTTGACTACACGACTCAAAAAAATGTGTTGATTCCAAATATGCAAAGTTGGCTCATCTACCTGTTTCATAAATATGGTTTTTTCTTAGGTTGAGGTTGATTTTGAAGGGGTGAATTTTGTGTTTCATATATAGGCGTACAACACAAAATTGATGTCTAGAATAGTGTAATAGGTCACGGTGATTATGAAAATCACTTTTATTTGAACGTAAAATTAAAACTTAGGTTTTTTGAGGTTGATGTTGATTTTAAGAAGTTGAAATTCGTGCTTCAATGTAAAGGTGTACAACAACAAAATTTGTGTCTAGAATAGGGTATTAGGTCGCAGTGGTTATGAAAATCACCTTTATATGAACTTAAAAGTCAGATCATGGAAAACACTGGAATGTAATCTCAACCCTACCCAGTTCGGTTGGGTAATTCAGAATGGACTATATTGCCCTACTTTTGGTGAACTCCCAGTTGCCCCCATCTCTCTTGTAGTTTTTCACTTTAACTACAAAACCGACTGCTCAAATATGCGATACACTTGCAAAAGAAGTGGCATGAAATGTGCCTGGGCCTGTGGACCTTGTAAGGGAATAAGTTGTGCTAACTATGTTATAACTGAGTTTCTCGGAGCTGATGATCTGGAAGATAACGAAGATCCATAAATATTGATATTTTGATTTTTTATGACACTTGTATATTATATAACTGAAAAAGTCGAGAATGTTTTAATCGTTAATTAAATCCTCGAACTGGTCATAGTTGTCATTCTACATTTTAAGACCTTTTTCTTTCAGATTAAGCGTGGTTTAACGCTAATGGAATATTTAAATGAAATTTTTAGTTTTACGTTCAACTAAAGGTGATTTTCATAATCACCGTGATCTAGGGCCCTATTCTAGACATCAATTTTGTTGCTGTACGCCTTTATGTGTAAAAACTAATTCACCTCCTCAAAATAAACTTCAACCTCAAAAAACCTAATTTTTTGTCTTACGTTCATATGAAGGTGATTTTCATAATCACTGTGAGCTAATACCCTATTCTAGACATCAATTTTGTTGTAGTACGCCTTCACATGGTAGCACGAATTTCAACTTCTTAAAATCAACCTCAGACTCAAAAAACCTAAGTTTTAATTTTACGTTCAAATAAAAGGGATTTTCATAATCACAGTAACCTATTACACTATTCTAGACATCAATTTTGTTGTTGTATGCCTATATATGAAACACAAAATTCACCCCCTCAAAATCAACCTCAACGTAAAAAACCATATTTATGAAATAGGTAGATGAGCCAACTTTGCATACTTGGAATCAGTACATTTTTTTGATTCATGTAGTCAAAGAATCTTTTCTCTTGCAATTTGTTCCCGGTCAAATCGTTCCTTAATGATGGAGCCGGTAGCAGTAATGATATACGAGTACCAAATGTGGCTGTGGAAATAACCGGTGGCTGTAGACTATGCCTTGAATGGGACGATATGTATGCTAGATACGTGATATCATTAAGCAAATTTAAGCAGGAGGAGCAACTATGTTTTGCTGGAAAAGTGAATATTCTGCATACAAATAAACTTCGGTCAGTATTAGATGTCCTATCGAAATATATTGATGAGAACAAAATGCATCAGTGAATATTATTGTTGTAATTATGCTCAATGAGATTGTTTCTAAATCTATGGTATTTTTCTTTCTATAGTAGACTAGCGTATATTTTTTAGAGTAGAAAAAAATTCTGGTTAGTTTTAAGTTGGTTGTGAGAGTGTTAGGACTCTAAAAAAATGGATAGATTTGAGAAAGAGCAAATCATCAGCAATCTAGTGCTTATGCAAAAACGTTTGATTCTAGATGACGATTTTCTAGAGTTATCTATTCAAAGGGAGATATTTTTCTCGGGGATTGCTTGTCAATATAATGAACAGTTATTCTCCATCATTAGATTATTGTATGAAGCATCTACATCGTGGTTCAAATGCATTTACACAATTTATTGATATATTGATCACGACAAGGCAAAATGATATTGTGGTTATGCTTTTAAACATTAGTTTAGAAATTTAGGACTTTTTTTCATGAGAAAGATGGTGCTCAAGGATGATTTATTCCTCTCTCTCTATCTCAGACAATTTTTTGTTGTTGCTAGCTCAGTTTCATTGTGGCAGTGAGAGTGTCAACACATGGAAAAATGTTCCATACATGTCCGCTATGTATGTACACACTGGGTAGTTGGTCATCATGTGAAAATTGCACAATGATTGATGAGTATGATGAAAAGCGTATATTATGCAACCCGTGTAAATTGCATAGAGGATATGCTGTACAAATTAAATGTTGTAATTCCTGTCTTGAAGAGGTGGGTGACTCTCATCCTAGAGGGCACCTATGCTCCAATTGTCACTATGATAAATGTAATCAGTGGGGGAATACATATCCCGGTATGATTGGAAAGAATCCTAAGCGTGATTTCTGTTTATTGCTACGAGATTGGTATCGTCGTGGTTTTAGATTGTTCTGGGAGGAGGAGCCAGGTCAGCGATTCAACTATTGGAACAACAAAAGAATATGGTTTCTACGTCATCGTTGTGAAGACAATGGGTGTTATGATTGTAAGCCCACTGATTTTTACTTGGCTGTGACGGAATGTGATTCGACACTTGAGAACACTGTTTGTGAAATTGCTTCAAATAAGCAAATTGAAACATGTGAATTCTATAGAATGAATGAGAACAGTATCATTGACTATACAAAGAGATATGACAAGAGTGAAGTTACACTCTACTGTATAAAATGTGACCCTGACATTGCAGTACATCAGGATCAGTACACTGTGAATTCAGATAATCTACCTGCAGTAGTTGTTGTCGACAAAAACCTATACCTAGTAGAAGATGAAATCTAAAGAGTAGAAAAGTCGTTTTATCACGTATATAATTTTTTTTATCATTTATTAATAAACAATTTCACATACATTTTATTCGTAGGGCACTAAAGTCTACACAGAATCTGCCTGCGCGTACATTTCCAATAAAAAGTCGCTTAATTGAAAAGCGTTCATGTAGATATTACGAAACTACTTGAAGGTGAATCTGAGACTTATGATTATGAAATAATCTAATGCACGAAAGCCACATTACTTAGTGCCATTATTCAAAAGCCACATGTTCGTTGATTTTGAATAATGGTTTTCCCACTGCTTTCAATAAAGTTGCTGATGTATGGCGTGTAGAATTTATACGATAGGCCAAGAGGATAAAAAAAATTCAATATTCTTCGCTGTTTGAAAGATGCATAGCCAATGGCCAGTTTTCAAAGTCGATGGACTGCTATTAACAACGATTAAGGTATTGTTAACACTTGGATTTTTTCAATGAAGTCCGATGGTATACAATAGGACTTGTACTGGGACATGTATGGATCCATACTAAATACGTTGATTATTTGGTTTGTGTTCATGGTGCTAGGTCTAGTAGAACACTGCCGTCGGGTATGATTTCCCAATAGGTTTCAAATTGACTCAGTGATATTAGCGTGATACTATGCTAAACGTACATTCCCAGTTCCCACTCTAAACGTACATTCCCAGTTCGTACTATGCTCATATCCTGAGTCCCCGAAAAGTCCAAAACAACTACACCATGATTTTTGAAAACATTGAATCGGTTATTCCATTTTCAAATAGTTGAGAGTCATGATCTAGGGATTGCATGGTCAACTCGTACAGAGTTCTATAGGATTTTTTGTCAAATGATAGAGTGTACAGTGGAGTAGCATTCACTTTGCACACAAGGCTAGATAGACCAAAAAAAATTAAAATCATGGGGGGATTCAGTCCAGGATCCAACGGCACTGCCACTCTTCACAAAGGCCAAAGCCAATTTTGATGGGATTTCTCCATTGATAAATGATGAATCGCTAAAGCTACGAGAAACGGCGGCAATGTGACATTGATTGGTGATCGTATGGGGGACAAGAAGTTTAATGTTGTTACCATTGGCTCTTAGCTTTTCCACTGCCAATGCAACAGAGATCATAACTTGTTGTTTTCGGACGTGGAGAATTGCCGATGTGATAATGACATTTGCATCGGGTGCTGCAGGAAGTGTTTTTCTCAATATTAAATCCGATGGGGCCAGTTGCAATTTTATGTCAATCTTGACATTGGGAGGTAACCATTAAGATATATTGAATATCTCATGATTTAATTTTCCAACCAGATGATTCTCCTGGCTCACTGCAGTAGTCAACTCACCATCAGTATCAACACCTGATCGATATTCATAGCCCAATGATTGTCCTCTCAACTCCTTGTACGCCTTTGGTGTCATCATCATAAATTGTATGTAGCTTGCATAGTTGGATAAATTATTGCTAGTGCTCACCAATGTACCATTAATAAATACATAAATTTGTTTGAACAGATTTTGTAGAAAACAGTTATCGTACGAGAGAACATCGCCAGCATTTTGACTTGTAATATCTGACTTTTTCTTCACCGCAACATTTGAATCAATAAATGTTGATTACAAATCAATGAAGTAGTCTTCATTGGAAAATATTTGAAAGTGTATATTATCCGAGAGGGGTTGTTGGGGGTGAAATTGTTCATAGTAGTCATACTTAACACTGACATCAACATTTTTAGCATTGAATAGATTCAATGAGGAACTAATTGATGGATATGATTCCTTGTGGGGGAGATAAGTCATCTTAAGAGAAGAAACCCTCCTTTGATCTAAGAATCTTTTTCTTTTTCTTCTTCTTCTGCTGCTTATTGGTCTTCCTTGTTTTATTCCCCAAAGTCCTTGTTGATGTCCTTCGCTTCCCGCCTGGGTGGAGACTGATGAGTGAATGACGCGCACGCATCCTTTTCAATCCCTCCCCATTTTGTCGAGATTTTGGTTCCTCACCAACAGCTCTTGCTGAAGATCTAATATTTTCCTTAACACTCTCCTTGAAATTCTTGCCCAACCCCCAGTCCTGTTGTGTGGAGGCATTAAAATTTGATGCAGCAGGTACAAGATATTTTCTGGCAAGGGGTAGTGCAGAATGAACTAGCCTAGCAAACCAGCTACCAAGACCACGGCCAGACATTGTAGTACGTCCCTTGTAGTAGTCTCATACATTGCCTATTTTACGTTGACTCAGCCTACCAGCATAGCAATCGATATCGGGGCAGACAAACGGAATCCTTCTATTGTTCGTTTTAGGTGATGGTATTCTCGCCGACAATGGGTCAATAATGACATGTAATCACTGCTAAGCCTTTTATTATTGCTAGAGGATAACCCAAGTCACTTTTTAGTTTTAACTGACAGAGTTCCAAATACGAAGTGTTTACAGGAACATACTGAGGATGCTTTATATTATAGTGATGAACAAGTTCATGAGATGTTTTTCGTTCAAGAACACGTAGGAGGGGAACATTTGAATTACCGACTCTCGATGTTTCCACAAAGGATGCATAGAGAAATATGCATGAGTCCGAGGCGAAACCAGGTGGATAATCAGCAAAAATAACTTGATCCATCCCGTAAACGGTGCCAGCGTTTTTCCCATTGATCATATTCTGTTTAAAGCCAAGAACGTCTCTCAGATTATCATTGAGAATAAGTATTTCAGTGTCAACAGGTGACGTAATTTAAATCCTATCGTGTTCTAATGAATAATTAAAATGGAATGTACCATTCCTACGATATGAGATTTTTCTATTGATTGTACGACAGAAATCTGTCATATTATCGTATTCAATATATTTCAATTTGGAATGGGGATAGTCGCTAGATTTAAGTGCTTCAACCCATTCATAGTCAACAAAGAGTGTCCAATCGAATGGTATAACTTTTATATCATACGCACGATCCTTTCTCAGGATGGCATAGGTTTTATTGAGAATACCATCGACAAGAGCCACTTTATACGGACTGTCAGATTTGATGGCGGGGGACAGTTTCTTCCAAAAATCCCTTGTCTTATTCAAGTCGTTGTAAAGAGGATTGGAAACATTGGACATAAAAGTTACATAGAAATCATTGGGCATTGTCAATATCTTCAACACCGATCCAAGAATCAAAATCAGAGTGTATCCTAGCCACCGAACAAGTAACTGTTTCTTACCCCTGCGAGTACGTGTGTAATATCTTTTCAATTTGATAGATTTCACTATTATTTTTAACCTTTTGTAGTTCTTAGTCATAAAAGACATTGAGAATCTTTTCATCTTTGGTATCGCACAGGCGATAAGTTACGGGTTCAGTGTCTAGGATTTTTGCCACTTTAAAAAGTTCGGTGGACCACAAGTAATTCCCCTTTTCAAAAACATTAGTTGTTCTATTAATTCGAACAGTATCACCAAGATTGAATTTATTTTTCTTCTTGACAATCGTTTCATTGGAATATTGTTTAAGAAAGGTGTCAATTGTATCATGATCAGAATGATGAACTTCCGTTGGGGATGAGTTGGACAATGATCGATGAGGTCGTTGATTATAGATCAACATGATTTTATCTAAATCATGAATAAAAGCAGGTGTATTTTTCAGTGTACAATATCTTGAAATTATAATTCGAATAATTCTTATCAATTGTTCGACCAATGCAGCCTTTATAGGATTATGACGGTGATAGAGCAGTGTAATATGTTTAACTGGTACTTTTGCAACTTGGGGGTTAACAAATTCACTCCCGCGATCCGTTTGAATTTTTTTATATGAATCCTGTTCAAGAATACTTTCAATGGCCTGAGCAACTTCAACGACTCTCTTTGATCGCAATTGAATTGCATATGCATAACGAATATAAACACTGATTGCAAGTAGAATGTACTTGTACGGTGTATTGTAACGTCGCTGAATCTCATCTAGAGTCAGGAGATCTGCTTGCACTATATACAAAGGGTAAAAGGCTTTAATTTTTCAATAATGATTAGAAAAAAGTCTGCGATTTATGTTCAGAGTTTAACTTGAATTAAGTTTGTTTATACTCTTTTGCACTTTTAGTGTGAACACCAGTGTCCTTGCAAAGGGTGGTGGGTTAACTTAAACTCTCCGCCTCAACAATATTTTCATAAACACCTTTCAGAACTTCAACCATTTTGAACGTAAACACGTTGTGTAACGTCCGCTACCCTTTTGTATACTAGTTGTGGATGGTGATGGTGACTTGATACATGTTCACTTTTTCCTTGCCATCATTGTCAAGTTTCCACTATGTTTGCCAGTATTTTCCAAAACTGATTTAAAATCTTCTTCTTCTTCTTCATCTTAATATTTTCATAGTGTTGTTGATGATGATGATGATGCTTTTTCATTTAATTTTTTTAGAATTTGTATATTGCTAATAAGACTTTTGGGGAAGTTTCATGTATTTAGAAAGTTGTATAGATGAGCGTCAGATGATAATAGTCCTTTACGATTTGTAACCATATCATAGATTAAATCAAGTAGATTATAGCTCTTGCCCTGAATTATAATCCCTTTCCCATTGCCATCAACTTGAATATGATCTTGACCACTTTCCATGAGATAAGTTAGGAGTCGTTTACTATATTCACGATATGAATGGGGCATTAGATTTCCAACTTTCAATACAATTGAATCCAATTCCTCCTTCTTTAATTGTGTTCCAGCAGCAGCAGCAGCAGCAGCAGAATCCTGAGGAGATGATTCTTTTTTGGGATCAATACCAGTGGGCTTCGACCGATAGGCCTTATGTTTGTCCACCCGGCGAAGTGCATCTTGAAGTAAAAGCAGTTTTTTATCATCCTCAATATTCTCATTGTTAAGGAATTTACTCAGATTGTTCTCAAAGTGTTCCACGGGTGAGAGAGTGAGTGCTGTGGGATTCAATTCATAGGATTTTGCCATTGTCACTAGAGAAAACTGTTTACAGGTCCTGCAATTATTGGCAGTAAGAGTGAGAAAAAGCTATAACCCACCTGAAGTCGTTTCTTTTTAAAATTCTTTCCTTTCTTTTTAGAGGCCAATGTACGTACAATGGAACGATGTTGGTTTGCCTGTTTCTTAACTACTTCTGGCAGTTGAACATTACCCTCGGTCAAATTTAAACAAAGTTCAGATATTAGATTAATGAAATCATTGTCAATACAATGTTTGAGTATGGCTTTCCTAAGCGAGGGTTTTGAAGTGCTTAGAACTGAAAATAAATGTCTATTTTCATCAAGTTTCTTCAGTGTCATGATAGCAACTAATAGGTCTTTTTAGTGTTCACGGGGAGATATACTGTAATTTCATTTTCGCAAATATCTGTGACCACACACAGATCCTCGGGTGTATTTTCATTAAGATCCAATAGGATGTAGCCGTAAGGTTTATTAGTTGCCTGATAGTATTCTGAGAGCAGAAATTTAGGGCGCCGGGGTATATCTGCTTATTGAGAGTTATTAGTGAGCTAGAATCACGAACAACTCTGTAGATGATATAGTAGGTGCAGTTCAATGTAAGTGTTTGCATACATTTGCTCTGATGAAAGAGATTGTGTAGAACCAGAGTAACGGAAATCTGTTCATGATGAGAGCGAACAGTGAACAATTGTAGCATTTCCTGGGACCATTGTTCAATAGATTCAGCCAGATCCTCAATAATCCGTCAAGAGTTTGGTTCAATAATGCTGAAAACATCAAGTGCCTGTATGAATTGTATCTGCACCAATCCCGTCGTGGCAATTGCTTTTATTTTATCGTATGACTCCTGCCAAGTACTGTAACAATAGTAGATTTTTTTCGGCTTTTCCACAAACATTTTATCGCAATTTTAATTATTTTAGTTAAGAGTGTTGTTTTGTCTGACATTGACGGCCCACACAGAAACGATCTGAATGGTGTTTTAAATTGATACATGTTCCCTTCAACAGTTCACCCAGACAACTAACTGCAGACTATAGCTGTCTAATGACTAAATAATTTCCCTACTACTACTACTACTCCGTTCAAGAATAATGAGAAGAAGACGAATAAAGAATTATATTTTATTTTATTATACGAATAAAAAAGTAACAACACTTAAAAAATACTACATTGAAAAAAGCACATTAAACATTAAACTTTTTAAATTTATTTATAATAAAAAATACAACATTTGCATAGGCACTAGAAAAAACACTTAAATAAATACACTTTATTTTTGTTTATTTATTTATAGAAAAAATGCAACATTTAATGAATAATGCACTTGAAATAATATCAAACACTTTCATTTACAGCTTTTGGTATGGGATCACAACCCCCCCCCCGGGGGCGGCCGCTGCGGCAGCCAGGAAGCGGGGCCCGCTGTGGTGGGCTTGGAAGCGCCGCGGGAAGCGCCGCGGGGCCAGTACGCGGGGGGGGGGCCCGCTGCGGCGGGCCCGGGGTCGGGGCAATAAATAGTGAACATTGATATGCCTTGCACACACATTGTGAATTGTGTACTATTAAGAAAAAAGAATTTAAAAAACACCCCATTCATCAAAAAAAACCCTCCCCCCCAAGTTGTACTTTTTTTTAAATGAGTTTAGGCGCACATCTCTTTATCAAGCAGATTTCTGTAATATACAAATTAAGCTAGGTCTGTATTTAAATAATGACCGTGTGGTAGTACCTTCACACCATCCTCAAGTACATATAATTTGTCATGGCCTTTTTCTTAAATAGACATGGCCTTTTTCTCAACTCTAACTGTGTAGTTTTTAAATTGTAAAGAGCGAATCGCCATGACTTTCGCCCTTGGCACTAAACTACGTTCCACACAGTTTCTATACACACTCATATCGAAATAATTTTTTAGACGATGCTAAGGTGCCTACTTGAAAAATAGCCTTAGATGCGTGCCGCTTATGGTCCAACGCCTTACTAGTAGACCATGAAACACACCACGGAATGTCAGGTCGCTTGCCGTCTCTTATTTTAACATTCTTAACTGATTTTGATCTCTGTATTTTAATATGTTCGTTCAGAAGGAGTTATTCAAGTTATTGTAGTTTATTTTTGAGCCAATGTGCTCATTATTTTCCAAATCATTCTATAGATTTTCAGTTTTGACTTTTAACAGGAGTGAATCAGTGTCCCCGTAATACACTTGAACTTGTCCCTCAATCGGCCACTGTACCTTGCATACATTATAATAAAATGACAACATGAGTTTCTTGGGTATTTCAGTTATTGCACTCCCACATGCAATATTTTTATTTAAAACAATGTTTCTTTTCATACGATGTAGGAGCACCATATCAGAGTCTAAGATTGTTAACGTTGCGAAGTTTGGATCCGCAATGATTTAACCGCAGTCTTTGGAACTTGTTACAATGTCACATCGACTTCTGTTTCGTAAACTTTCACACATTATACTGAAGGCTGAGTTTAACATGAGTTTATAGATTTCTTTTTCAACTTTCGTTTTTGCTTGTGAACGCTTACTGACAATGGTTTCAATAAACGTTTTCATGTAATGCTTTTGATCAAATTAGAGGGCTCTATGAATCTTTGTGACCTTGAAACCATTGGACACCAGCCACATTAATAGCGCGTGATGAATGACGATATTCATCTTCGGGTTGAGGTCGGCAGTTAGTTTTGGCTTTGAAGGTATCAAGCGCACCCCCATCCTCCACTAATGATAAATTTTAGGTGCTCAGAGAGCCCCTACTCACCGGTCTATTTATGCATGGAAAAGCAGTCTTTTACCGAGTCATGGATTTCCATGGGTGTTTCACC
This sequence comes from Artemia sp. Qi Xiang Cuo, assembly GCF_049724085.1. NCBI lineage: Eukaryota > Metazoa > Arthropoda > Branchiopoda > Anostraca > Artemiidae > Artemia > Artemia sp. Qi Xiang Cuo. Next base: position 1,854,260 of record NC_142804.1, read on the forward strand.
GACCGTCACTTTCAAAAAACCATCTCTGTACCCTATTCTCCTCAACACCGACAATATCGTGGGACCTCAAAGCATACGGATTTTTAAGCCATTTATAATTGTCAATCGGTAAACAGCAGTGAGACATTACCGAGGGTTAAAGAGAATTCATATCCCAAAAAACTGCGTCCGGCTTTTCACCGGCGTGCTGTTTAGTTAGATTAGTTGACTAAATACGGCTCCTGTGAAAAAAATACCCATCCCTCATTTATATCTCCACAAAAAGATTTTGATAAAAGAAGGCGATCAGACTAAATTCTCCTTTGATTATTTTAAGCATAAAGTCCATCACCAGATTAGGACTTGAAAAATAAAAAACTAAATCCAGACCAAATTCCCCATAGATTTTATCCGTATTTTTGCACACAATGTGCAGAAGAGTGAGTACGTCACTGGCCAAGTATAATTTACAGTAATCCAACCCATTGTTACTCCCACCCTTTGCCTAAACACTCATGGCAAATGTGTAGTCACTAGTGGTGCACTCACTCTCAGCATGAAAATTGTAATAAGTTTCAATGGGAGGTACTTACAAATCATCTGGCCTCCAGGCAGAGGTATAACAATGATATGGATATATACCCTTATACGTTAGTACATCATACATTTCATCATCGGGAAGCGCTGTTTGAGGAGAGGGAAGCTATCAAAATTGTCACTTTTCTGCACCTGAATCAATTGACTTAAAGATTTGGGGAAGAAGCTGAAGGAGTCTAAAAAACGGATTTTATTCAGGCACGTGTTACCCTTGTCAACTGTTTTCCACATGAATTCTAGCAGCAGTAGCTTCTCCGATCATTTGGGTATGATATTATATGAAAAAGAACCATCTATTCATGCATGATCTACAGCTCTACCCTTGGCAATGCGGGCCAACACCGAAAGAACAAACTTTAAGTCGTAATTGGAATTGTGTATAAAACAGGTACGAAATATTGTTGTCTAACGTTTAAATTGCATGACTGATGTGCTAACCCCTAAAGTTACTCCCCCCGATGTAATTTCCTGCCACAAATGATCATGGTAGATCACCTTCCTCCTCCCCCCATTCCCAACACCATCACCAAATTCCCCCTTGTAAACCAAACACATTTTACGATTTTTAATAGCCGTTATGTCATCTGGTGATAGGAGCATAGGATAGTTTGTATAACAAAGGCATGAAATTGCACCGTTAACTGTTTTGATTAGACTGACCATTCCCGAGCGCATGCAGTCTTCCCCGTCACCAAACTTATCAACCACATCCAGCACTTGCATGGTATTATTGGAATCTCGTTGCGCGTGAGCGTAAGAGACCCCTATGGCTTCATGTATTTTAACACGATTTGAATTCGACGGATCGGACACGTCTATCAGTTTCTCTTCACAGTCTAAAGCGATCTTATTGCTCTGCAGGAGCGTATTTTGGAAATTTTTAAAACGTGATATCGCTTTATCTCCGCTTACCGTCTCCACAGCCTGGTATCCATGACGTTTACAGTGTTTCATGTGATGCTTTAACTTTAAGTCAGTCCAAAATCTTGAGAGACATGTTGGACAGTAATAACGTGCACTCTGTTTCTTACCTTCCCTTAAAACCCTACTAATATCGGTAATTGGATTAAAATGACCAATTGAATCGGGGTCTGTGGGTGGAGTGTATAGAAGCCACACCCAATGTTCCACTGATTCAATTGAAGGAGGCCGCACTGGAAATAATACCCCCTTCTTATCGGAACGGTGACCCTCCTCAAATTCAGTTATATACTGTAACACCGTGACATCAATCTTTAAATATGCATTAGCCCGCTCAAAAATATCCAGTCCTTTTAGTGTCACGGGGAATTGACGATTTAAATAATTAAAATCTACTTTGGGGAACATTAAACCCTCTCTACCATTAACTGACATTTTATCCAACTTTTTCTTAGTGACTTCATTTTGAAGAGGTCTTTAGGCTGCAATTAAAAATGCATACTTGAAACACTGTAGCCTCGTATCGAAACAGATTCGTTGTACCCCCTGATAGCCCTCGAAATCAGAATGCTATTTTAATTCAATTACCCTCCCGCCCCCATGCCACCCGCTTAAATTAAATCTTTTTTAAATATACAAATATTAACGTTAAAAATCTCAGTAAATAAAACCATCGACCCACTACCCCCCTCGTTATAATTTTCCCACTTACTTTGAATACTATTAACCCAATTTAGAAAAACCTCCCCATAATTTGATAAATGCGGGCGAATTGCCAACATCTCTGTGTGCAAGTATTTTGAATACACTTCACCCGCAATTTAATTAAAAAAAATATTTTTTGTGTTATTGATGCTTTTTAATTGACCCCCACCCCCCACACCCCCATCTTTTTTTCAAGAATGGTTCAAAATCGCCTATTATATAAATTCTTTCTGCCTGAGAGATCGGTTATTATATATTTCGACACTAAAGAGTTCAAGAGATAACCAATCGAGGCACTGAAAATTTGTATGTGGTGCAAGGCAGAGTTGGACAGAAAAAAATCTGGAAGAGGGGATACTGGTGTTATTGTTGCTGTATTACTACTACTACTATTACTAGCACTAGGTATATCATTAAGCAGAATGGTGGGGGGTGACCTAGAATTGTCAATAGCACCACCCCCAGTCTGTTCGATTACAATGGATGGAGATGGCATGAATTCCCCTAGGCCTGTTAGTACGTATTCCAATGTGTTTGGGGATAGCTGATCAAGTCATCCTGTATTATCCTGTGACGTAATTTCTATATGAGGACCAGGTTCAGATGCACTAGTAACATCCCCTAAATGCTCTCGCATAAATCTATCTTTCCATTCCGGGTCCTCCATCATGTCAATGTCACAAGTTAAATCATCTAGGCTAGCCATAACCCCAAAACAATCATTAAGAAAACCCCTATGCCATTCTATATTGTCTAGAACTAATGTAGGTTCATCTCTGAAATCCATTGGTGGTGCTAGAATTGGTTCAGGTCCAGTAAATGTTGATGTTTCATGACCCAGTGGCGCTGCTATTTCATTAATCTACAGAAAAAAGGTTTATTTTCTATGTGAAATAAGCATTATTTTATAAAGTCGAAAAATCGTGTTCATTTCTAGTCGTATGTTTACCAGGATATTGAATACGTACCATTTTTCAGCACCACCCACCCACAAAACTCAATTCCTCCTAGAATTATTTTAACTAAATACTTACCCCCACCTCCCAGAGAAAGTTCAGAAAGATGTAATAGCCTTATTTATACTGAAGCATTTTTCTAGTCGTATGTTTACCCGAATATTTAATACGTACCATTTTTTCCACACCGTTCACCCACAAAACTCAATTCCTCTTAGAATTATTTAAAGTAAATAGTTACCCCCGCCCCATAAAGTTCAGAAAGACACAATAGCCTTATTTATACTGAAGCATTTTTCTAGTCGTATGTTTACCCGGATATTTAATACGTACCATTTTTCCGCACCACCACCCACCCACAAAACTCAATTCCTCCTAGAATTATTTAAACTAAATACTTACCCCCGCCTCCCAGAGAAAGTTCAGAAAGATGTCATAGCCTTATTTATACTGAAGCATTTTTCTAGTCGTATGTTTACCTGAATATTTAATACGTACCATTTTTCCACACCACCCACCTACAAAACTCAATTCCTCTTAGCATTATTTAAACTAAATAGTTACCTTCGCCCAAGAAAGTTCAGAAAAACGCAATAGCCTTATTTATACTGAAGCATTTTTCTACTTGTATCTTTAACCGAATATATAATACGTACCATTTTTCCGCCCCACCCACAAAATTCAATTCCTTCTCATATTTTTAAAGTAAATAATCACGCGTGAGGTAGAGATAAAATATCTATATTTCCAAATTCAGAGTGATCTTGTGTGTCTGAAACACCTGGCAAAGCATGATGGGAGGTCCCTTCATAATCTAGAGTAAAAAAGACCAATGCATTATGAGAAACCATCCATTCCCTCTTGAATTTTCTGCCAGGTTGCATAGTGGTCTGTGCAGAGCTGATACTGGCATGAGAGGGTCCTGGTTGGTCCAGAGAACTTGTAATGAATGGCCGTGCAGCTTGCATCGATGTGGTACCAGTCCATCTTGGTCTCTTTTCTGGGGGAGAGTAATTGTATGAATCCACCTCCTCCTCCTTCTCTTCCTCTTTAAAAAAGAAGAAAAATTTAGTAAGGAAATAATAACCCCTCTTTTAGAGATAAATTGCCCTCTAAAGTTGATTCTGTTATTTGTAGTGCTTTAGAAATATTTTGGTAAAATTTCCCCCTGAAAATTTCACCCCTGGAAACCCCCCTCCTCAGGTAAAATTAATCCCCATACAAAATCCTTCTACTCTGTCAAAACTGCAAAATTCCAAATTTTTGATGATAAAAGCTTGAATGATTATCTTTACTAATAGAACAGCACACTCATTTTTCAATTTAAAAATTTGAGGAGCAAATCCCTAAGAAAAAAGAGCTAAAATTTAATTTAAAAGTTAGCTCACGTTTCCGAAAAAAAAATCGGTAAAATTTCCCCCCTGAAAATTTCACCCCTGGAACCCCCCCTCCTCATGTAAAATTAACACCCTTAAAAACTCCTTCTATTCTGTCAAAACTGCAAACTTCCACATTTTTGATGATAAAAGCTTGAAAGATTCTCTTTACTAATAGAACAGCACACTCATTTTTCAATTTAAAAATTTGAGGAGCAAATCCCTAAGAAAAATGACCTAAAATTTAATTTAAAAGTTAGCTCACGTTTCCGGAAAAAAATCGGTAAAATTTCCCCCCTGAAAACTTCACCCGTGTAAACCCCCCCTCCTCATGTAAAATTAATCCCCGTACAAAATTCTTCTACTCTGTCAAAACTGCAAAATTCCACATTTTTGATGACAAAAGCTTGAAAGATTCTCTTTACTAATAGAACAGCACACTCATTTTTCAATTTAAAAATTTGAGGAGTAAATCCCTAAGACAAAAGACCTAAAATTTAATTTAAAAGTTAGCTCACGTTTCGGGAAAAAAAAAATCGGTAAAATTTCCCCCCTGAAAACGTCACCCCTGGAAACCCCCCTCCTCATGTAAAATTAATCCCCGTACAAAATCCTTCTACTCTGTCAAAACTACAAAATTCCACATTTTTGATGATAAAAGCTTGAAGATTGTCTTTACTAATAGAACAGCACACTCATTTTTCAATTTAAAAATTTGAGGAGCAGATCCCTAAGACAAAAGACCTAAAATTTAATTTAAATGTTAGCTCACGTTTCCGGAAAAAAACTTGTAAAATTTCCCCCCTGAAAAGTTCACCCCTAGAAACCCCCCTCCTCATGTAAAATTAATCCCGTACAAAATCCTTCTACTCTGTCAAAACTGAAAAATTCCACATTTTTGATGATAAAAGCTTGAATGATTGTCTTTACTAATAGAACAGCACACTCATTTTCAATTAAAAAATTTGAGGAGCAAATGCCTAAGACAAAAGACCTAAAATTTAATTTAAACGTTAGCTTACGTCTCCGGAAAAAAAACTGGTAAATTTTCCCCCCTGAAAACCTCACCCCTGGAAACCCCCCTTTTTTACAGAAGAAAAAATTAGTCTGCACAAAGAATCCCCTCCTCCCTCCCTCCCCCTTTCTTTCCATGCGATGAAATAGTTTGTTTTTTTACATCGTAAAACTCTCTTAATCATGGAATACAATTGAAAATAGAATATCTTTCGTCTAATTAGGCTAGAATGCAATTTCTCTCTTTGTCAAAACCCGTGTTGCTATTCCATAAACATGTGGGATTAATCTATGCGATAACAGGAGCGTGCGAAATTTGGTCCCAAAACTGACCCTTCCTTGGAACACAGAAGCTTCTATTTAAACAGATAAAGAAAACGCATTTTAATTAGAATGAATGAGGAAACTGATATTTTTGAAGGAAATAACGGAAACTACAGAATTAAGCTCGTAAACAGATTGTAGGGTTTGTATTGATGGAGGGGAGGAGGGCTATGCCCCTGAATTTGAATTTACTGGTAAAATGATTTTATTTGGAAATAAATTAAGAAATTTAGTAAACTGTACTCACAATGCAAATTGAAGCATCCATTGTTTCAAAGTTAATAATATTCAGTATAGTATCTGTAATGTGTTAAATCATAATAAGAATTAAATCATAAGGTATGGGTATTACATACGATATCTCAAGGACAAATAAAAAAACAGTCCTTTTACTTTTAACCAATTACCAATCAACTTCCATATATTGAGCAACCTCTAATGTCTCTGATTGGCCCCTAAAAACGGATGTTGGCTCAAAAACAGTCCGGTTGTGTTATATAATTTCGACTATGCTCCCAAAACATGTTGGACTACTTTCTACCGTGCCAGCTTAAAAAAAAAAAAATGTGCACGTGAACTTGAAGTGCAATTCCGTGTGCAATTGACAACAATGTCCACGTGAACTTACGACGCACATTCTTGTGAAATTTCTTGTGCAATAGAACCTTGACTATTGTTTCATAACATGCATTATAGCGTGCCAGCTTTTTGAAATGTCCATGTCTAAATATAGTGTCAAAGGCGTGGGTTTTCTTGTGCAATTCAATGTACTTTTTCATGTATTTTTAGAATCAATTCTTGTAGGGTTCATTTCAATAGATGCATTACTACTAAGGAGAGAATATCGAAGAGGGGGGATTGTAAACCTCAAGATTAGGGTTTTCAACCATGGAGATTCTTATAGTGCCCTTTTTGTTCTTCCCTGCCTTTCCATTCCGGAAATTGCACTCAATGTGCACTTTTTGGGTGACAAATGGTACTTTTTAATGGTGTAATCAACTCTAATTTCTAAAATGCAACGGGCTCTTTTCCAAAATTCCTGCAAAGATGTTTTCAACATAATACTTTACTATTAAAATTAATCATAGGCAGCGCAATAGCACTGCCTAAGCAAAAAACGATGTTGGCACAATGTATTATTTTTTTTTGTTTCTTGGTCTTAGACCTGGGCACTTCGTATCAAAGGAGTTGTCGTAGAAACTTCAAAAAGGGCTCATTCGATCGGAAATTGGAGTGGCTTGTGCCATTTTTAATATCTAACAATAACTGATAGGTGGCTAATACCCCGAACTCACTCACTATGTCCCCAAACACATCACCTCAAAATTTTGATAGGGCCATTTTCTTAAGCGTTGTTTTTCTTCACTTGGGCAACAGGTTTTTGGAGCAAACAGTTCCTCACAATCCCTTCGGTAAGGGTTGTAAGTTATGCCCTGGACGCATTTAAGGTTTTTATAGAAGGCGTTGTCGTAGAAACTTCAAAATAGGCTCGTTCTATTGAAAATTCAAAGGGCTAGTGCCCTTTTTAATAGTCGAAATTGATTGGAGGGCAACTGACCCCCCTCTCACGCCCACCTTTTCCCCAAACATCCAATCAAAATTTTGAGATAGCCATTTCAACGTAGTTGAAAGTTCTGGAAATTAGGTCTTTGAGGATGACAACCCCCACGGACCTCAGGGCACGGGTTGTAAGTTATGGCCTAGGGGTATATAAGGTTTTATTATTGAAAGCGTTGCCGTAGAAACTTCAAAAAGGGCTAATCTTATTGGAAATTGAAATGGCTAGTGCCCTTTTTAATAGTCGAAAGTGATTGGAAGGCAATTCCTTCCACGCCCACCATTGATCCAAACACATCCAATCAAAATTTTGAGATAGCCATTTTGTTCAAAGTACTTGAAAGGTCCGGAAATTATATCTAAGAGGACGAAACTCCCCCCACAGCCCTCAGGGTAAGGGTAGCAAGTTATGCCCTCGGGGCATATAAGGTTTTTACTTAAAGCTTTGGCGTAGAAACTTGAAAAAGGGCTCATTCGATTGGAAATTCCAACGGCTAGTGCCCTTTTTGATTGTCGAAAGTGATTTGATGGCAAATAACCCCCCTCTCACGCCCACCTTTACCCCAAACACATCCAATCAAAATTTTTAGATATCTATTTTGTTCAACGTAGTTAAAAGTTTTAGAAATTAAGTCTTAGGGGATGATAACCCCCTCACAGTTCTGGGAGTAAGGGTTGTAAGTCATGCCCTGGGGGCATATACGGTTTTTGTAGATAATGATGTTATAGAAACTTCAAAAAGGGCTCATTCGATTGGAAATTAGAAGGGCTTATGCCCTTTTTAATCGTCGAAAGTGATGACTAACACCCCTCTCACAACCACCATTTCCCCAAACACATCCAATCAAATTTTGAGATAGCCATTTTGTTAGACGTAGTTAAAAAGTCCGGAAATTAAGTTTTGAGGATGACCCTCCCCCAGAGCCCTCAGGGCAAGGGTTGTAAGTTATGCCCTGGGGGCGTATAAGGTTTTTTTTTATAGAAAGCGCTGTCGTAGAAACTTCAAAAGGAATCACTCGATTGGGAATTGAAAGAGCTAGTGCCCTTTTTTAAAAGTCGAAAGTGATTCGAGGATAACTAAAACCCCTCTCATACCCACCATTTCCCCCAATACATCCACTCAAAATTTTGATATAGCCATTTGAATCAACGTAGTTGAAAGGTCCGGAAATTATGTCTTTGAGGATGACAACCCCCTCACAGACCTTAGGTCAAGGGTTGTAAGTTATGCCCTGGGGCATATAAGGTTACTAGGGCTCAAAACCTCTATGCATTCCCAAGGCCAGAACATAATTTGTACTTTACTGAAAAAAATACAAACGAATGTGCATTGTCAGTTTAATATACATTTGCTGATATTTATTAATCCAAATGTTAATATTATTTGATTTATTAAAGTTATAAAAGTAAACACATTTATATTTTTCAGTAAAATGCAAATTATGTTCTGGCCCTGGGAAGGCATAGGGGATTTGAGCCCTCCTCATGTTAATTTAGGCTTGTTTTGAGTTTGACTCAGTTATTTATTGTAATTTCTGTTCGTTATGGGTTTCATTTATTTATCGATGTTGATTTGTGGTAGTTTCACGCTTGGTAGATTATTTTATTTTATTTTTGCTCATTTTTGGTTTAATGGAGTTCTTTACTCCTCTTTGAAAAACTTATTTTGTGAAAAAAGTATTTTATAATTAATCAAAATAAAAGTTATGATTCCTGAGTGGTAACTAATGGCAATTTTCTTTCACAGATAGTTGTTTTTAAATGCATTTTTATGCTTTTGATGACTATGGGGCGTGTTTTGGTCTTTACTGATTTAGAGTATGTTACTGAAAAAGGGAGCTTTCTTGGTCATTGGTCTCCAAAAAGGCTTAGTGTTTTAAGGCCAAATCTCCAAACATGTGCGCCCGTAAGCTGAATTCCAGGGGGGGGGGGGAAACCTCGTCTAATTGGCACTTTTAATGCTATATTATAGAAATTTTAGAACAAAAATATAAAAATAAGGCAGCATCATTCAGCCAGGGGGTGGCGGCCGCCCCTCTGCCCCCCCCCCCTTATGGGCGCCCATGTCTCCAAATGAGGGTGAATGTGTTGATTAAAATCAAAACAGGGTATGTGAATGCTGGTTTTAAGAAGGGGTATTAGCAATACCTAAAGAACGGCCAAGGGTATTAAGTTGAAACTTTCAAGGCATGTTGAGGGGGGTATAGAAAGTTATTGAAAGAAACATTCCCCCATCTTTTTCAAATCTTCCCTCCAACACTAATCAAAATTTTGAGATATCTATTGTATTCTAAATACTCAAAAGGTCCAATAACTATGTTTTCGGGAATGACGCCACCCCCACAACCAGGACAAGGGTTATACGTTATGCAATTTATCTGTTGTTTGCATATGGGATATATTATTGGGAAAGAAGGGAGAGTTTAATCCTGGGTGTGCCCGAAAAGGCTTAGGCGTTGAGGAGGGTACAGACCCTTTCATATACGGAATAATTGCTATTCGTCTTAAGTTTTAATGTCGCTCCTTATTTTCGGCTAAAAAAAAACTTTTTTTGTTTTTATTTAATTTCATAAAGACGATACTTTTGTCAAAATATGAAGAACCGTGTATATTGCAATTGTATCTGTCTGGTTTATATGCAAAGTAATACAAGAGACGAAAATTAACGAACAAGAGAGTAGTGAAGAGTTATGGTGTACAAAGTAATATTTGGCAGGGATAGTGCCCTTTTTAATAGTTGAAAGTGATTGGAAAGCAACTAACATCCCTTCCACGCCCACCATTTCCCCAAACACATCCAATCAAATTTTTGAGATAGCCATTTTGTTCAGCGTAGTTGATTTCCAGATAGAAATTATGTTTTTGAGGAGGACACTCCCCCACAGCCCTCAGGGCCAGGGTTGTAAGTTATGTCCTGGGCTCATATAAGGTTTTTATAGAAAGCGTTGTCATAGAAACTTCAAAAGAGGCTCGTTCTATTGTAAATTCAAAGGGCTAGTGCTCTTTTTAGTAGTCGAAATCGATTGTGGGGTAACTGACCCCCCTCTCACGCCCACCTTTTCCCCAAAACTCCAATCAAAATTTTGAGATAGCCATTTTGTTCAACGTAGTTGAAAGTTCTGGAAATTAGGTCTTTGAGGATGACAACCCCCCTACAGCCCTCAGGGCAAAGGTTGTAAGTTATGCCCTGGGGGCATATAAGGTTTTTTTTTTTATAGAAAGCGTTGCCGTAGAAACTTCAAAAAGGGCTCATTTGTTTGGAAATTGAAATGGCTAGCGCCCTTTTTAATAGTCAAAAATTATTGGAAGGCAATTAACACCCCTTCCACGCCCAGCATTTATCCAAACACATCCAATCAAAATTTTGAGATAGCCATTTTGTTCAAAGTACTTGAAAGGTCCGGAAATTATATCTAAGAGAATGACACTCCCCCAACAGCCCTCAGGCTAAGGGTCGCAAGTTATGCCCTCGGGGCATATAAGGTTTTTACTAAAAGCTTTGTCGTAGAAACTTGAAAAAGGGCTCATTCGATTGGAAATTCCAACGGCTAGTGCCCTTTTTGATTGTCGAAAGTGATTTGATGGCAAATAACCCCCCTCTCACACCCACCTTTACCCCAAACACATCCAATCAAAATTTTTCGATAGTCTTTTTGTTCAAGGTATTTAAGAGTTTTAGAAATTAAGTGTTTGGGGATGTTAACCGCCACAATGCTCTCGGGACAAGGGTTTTAAGTTATGCCCTGGGATAATATAAGTATTATATAGATAGTGGCGTTGTAGAAACTTAAAAAAGGGCTCTTTCGATTGGAAATTAGAAGGGATTGTGCCCTTTTCAATAGTCAAAAGTGATGACTAACACCCCTCTCACAACCACCATTTCCCCAAACACATCCAATCAAATTTTGAGATTTTATAGAAAGCGTTGTCGTAGAAACTTCAAAAGAGGCTCGTTCTATTGTAAATTCAAAGGGCTAGTGCCCTTTTTAGTAGTCGAAATTGATTGTGGGGTAACTGACCCCCCTCTCACGCCCACCTTTTCCCCAAAACTCCAATCAAAATTTTGAGATAGACATTTTGTTCAACGTATTTTAAAGGTCTGGAAACTAGGTCTTTGAGGATGAGAGCCCCCCTACAGCCCTAAGGGCAAGAGTTGTAAGTTAGGCCCTGGGGGCATTTTAGTTTTTTTTTATAGAAAGCGCTGTTGTAGAAACTTCAAAAGGGGCTCATTTTATTGAAAATCTAAATGGCTAGTGCCATTTTTAATAGTTAAAAGTGATTGGAAGGCAACTAACACCCCTGCCACGGCCATCATTTATCCAAACACATCCAATCAAAATTTTGGGATAGCCATTTTGTTCAAAGTACTTGAAAGGTCCGGAAATTATATCTTATAGGACGAAAGTCCCCCCACATCCCTCAGGGTAAGGGTAGCAAGTTATGCCCTCGGGGCATATAAGGTTTTTACTTAAAGCTTTGTCGTAGAAACTTGAAAAAGGGCTCATTCGATTGGAAATTCCAACGGCTAGTGCCCTTTTTGATTGTCGAAAGTGATTTGATGGCAAATAACCCCCCTCTGACGCCCAACTTTACCCCAAACATATCCAATCAAAAATTTTCGATAGCCTTTTTGTTCAACGTATTTAAAAGTTTTAGAAATTAAATGTTTGAGGATAATAACCCCCTCAAAGCCCTCGGGGCAAGGGTTGTAAGTTATACCCTGGGGGCATATAAGGTTTTTATAGATAGTGATGTTGTAGAAACTTCAAAAACTTGCTACCCTTACCCTGAGGGCTGTGGGGGGAGTTTCGTCCTCTTAGATATAATTTCCGGACCTTTCAAGTACTTTGAACAAAATGGCTATCTTAAAATTTTGATTGGATGTGTTTGGATAAATGCCGAGCGTGGAAAGGGTGTTAGTTGCCTTCCAATCACTTTTGACTATTAAAAAGGGCACTAGCCATTTCAATTTCCAATCAAATGAGCCTTTTTTGAAGTTTCTACGGCAACGCTTTCTATAAAAAAAAACTTATATTCACCAAGGGAATAACTGACAACCCTTGCCCTGAGGGCTGTAGGGGGGTTGTCATCCTCAGAGACATGATTTCTAGAATTTTCAACTATGTTGAAAAAATAGTTATCTCAAAATTTTGATTGGAGTTTTGGGGAAAAGGTGGGCGTGAGAGGGGGGTCAGTTACCCCACAATCGATTTCGACTACTAAAAAGAGCACTAGCCCTTTGAATTTACAATAGAACGAGCCTCTTTTGAAGTTTCTACGACAACGCTTTCTATAAAAACCTTATATGAGCCCAGGACATAACTTACAACCCTGGCCCGGAGGGCTGTGGGGGAGTGTCCTCCTCAAAAACATAATTTCTATCTGGAAATCAACTACGCTTAACAAAATAGCTATCACAAAAATTTGATTGGATGTGTTTGGGGAAATGGTGGGCGTGGAAGGGATGTTAGTTTTTACTGAAAGCTCTGTCGTAGAAACTTAAAAATGGGCTCATTCGATTGGAAATTCAAACGTCTATTGCCCTTTTTAATAGTCGAAATTGATTTGAGGGCAACTAACCCCCCTCTCACGCCCAACTTTTCCCCAAACATATCCAATCAAATTTTTAGATAGCTATTTTGTTCAACGTAGTTAAAAGTTTTAGAAATTAAATCTTTGAGGATGATAATCCCCTCAGAGCCCTCGGGGCAAGGGACGTGTTTGCCGTCAGGGTACGGGTTGCAAGTTCTGCCCTCGGGGCATGTAAGGTTTTTACTGAAAGCTTTGTCGTAGAAACTTGAAAAAGGGCTCATTCGATTGGAAATTCAAACGTCTAGTGCCCTTTTTAATAGTCGAAAGTGATTTGAGGGAAACTAACCCCCCTCCCACGCCCACCTTTTCCCCAAACATCCAATCAAAATTCTAAAATGACCATTTTGTTCAACATTGTAGAAAGTCCAGGAAAATAGGTCTTTATGTATTCCCCACCCCACAGCCCTCAGGTCAAGGGTTGTAAGTTATACCCTGGGGGCATATAAGGTTTTTATAGATAGGAATGTTATAGAAACTTCAAAAAGGGCTCATTTGATTGGAATTAGAAGGGCTTGTGCCCTTTTTAATCGTCGAAAGTGATAACTAACACCCCTCTCATACCCACCGTTTCCCCAAACACATACAATCAAATTTTTGAGATAGCCATTTTGTTTTACGTAGTTGAAAAGTCCGGAAATTATGTTTTTGAGGATGACACTCCCCCCACAACCCTCAGGGCAAGGGCTATAAGCTATGCCCTGAGGTGTATAAGGTTTTTCTTATAAAAAGCGTTGTCGTAGAAACTTCAAAAAGGAATTCGATTGGGAATTGAAACGGCTAGTGCCCTTTTAAATAGTCGAAAGTGATTGGAGGATAACTAACACCCCTCTCACACCCACCATTTCCCCAGATACAACTTATCAAAACTTTGACAAAGCCATTTGGTTCAACGTGGTTGAAATGCCCAGAAATTATGTTTTTGAGGATGACAACCCCCTCACAACCCTCAGGTCAAGGGTTGTAAGTTATGCCCTGGGGCATATAAGGTTAATAGGGCTCAAAATTCCTATGCCTTCCCAAGGCCAGAACATAATTTGTACTTTACTGAAAAAAAATACAAACGAATCTGCATTGTCAGTTTAATATACATATACTGATATTTATTAATCAAAATGTTAATATTATTTGATTTTTTAAAGCTATAAAAGTAAACACGTTTATATTTTTCAGTAAAATACAAATTAGCCTATGTTCTGGCCCTGGGAAGGCATAGGGGTTTTGAGCCCTCCTCATGTTAATTTCTGCTCGTTTTGAGTTTGTCTCAGTTATTAATTGCAATTTCTGTTCGTTTTGGATTTCATTTATTATCGATGTTGATTTGTGGTAGTTTCACGCTTGGTAGATTATTTGTTTTTATTTTTGCTCCTTTTTTGTTTAATGGAGTTCTTTACTTTTCTTTGAAAAACTTATTTTGTGGAAAAAGTTTTTTAAATTAATCAGCAGAAAAAGCCAATTCTTTTGATGTATTAATTGTTATCAAAATTCCTTTTTGAGTTTCGGTTACTATTGGGCCGAGTTACTCCTTACAGTTCGTTACCACGGACTGTTTGGCTCTTTTTTCTCTCCCTTTTACTGGATAATATTTGATTATTTATCGATATTTATTTAAGGTAGTTTCACGCTTGGTAGATTATTTGATTTTATTTTTGCTCATTTTTGGTTTAATGGAGTTATTTACTCCTCTTTGAAAAACTTATTTTGTGGAAAAAGTATTTTTTAATTAATCAAAATAAAATTTATCATTCCTGAGTGGTAAATAGTGGCAATTTTCTTTCACAGATAGTTGTTTTTAAATGCATTTTTATGCTTTTGTTGACTATGGGGCGTGTTTACTCTTTACTGATTTAGAGTTTGTTATTGAAAAAGGGAGTTTGCTTGGTCATGGGTCTCCAAAAAGGCTTAGTGTTTTAAGGCCAAATCTCACTCCAAATGAGGGTGAAGGTGTTGATTTAAATCAAAACATAGTATGTGAATGTTGGTTGTAAGAAGGGGTATCAGCAATACCTAAAGAACGGCCAAGGGTATTAAGTTGAAACTTTCAAGGTATGTTGAGGGGGATGTAGAAAGTGATTGAAAGAAACATTCCCCCATCCTTTTCAAATCTTCCCTCCAACACTAATCAAAATTTTGAGATATCTATTGTAATCTAAATAGTCAAAAGGTCCTATAACTATGTCTTCGGGAATGACGCCTCTCCCACAACCTGGACAAGGGTTGTACATTATGCAATTTATCTGTTGTTTGGATATGGGATTTATTATTGGGAAAGAAGGGAGAGTTTAATCCTGGGTGTGCCCGAAAAGGCTTAGGATTAGACCCCGGTGCCGCGCTGATAAGGGAAGACCGGAGGCGACGGGGCCAAAAATAGCGGCGGCCCGCCGCCGGCACGCCGGTTATGATTTTTTCGCGTCGCCGCCGGTGGGATATAAATTACATTATGTATAATGCCTCGCTCTTTACGCTAAATTTTGACCCATTTTCACCACTCTACTTTTTAAAACAATAAACAACTTTTGTGTAAAGAGCGAGGCTTTGAGGAGGAGACAGCCCCTTTCATATACGGAATCATTGCTGTTCGTATGAAGTTTTACTGTCGCTCCTTATTTTCAGTTAAAGGACTTTTTTTTATTTAATTTCGTAAAGACGATACTTTTGTCAACATTTGAGGAACCGTGTATATCGCAATTGTATCTGTCTGGTTTATATGCAAAGTAACACAAGAGACGAAAATTATCGAACAAGAGAGTAATGAAGAATTATGGTATACAAAGTAATATTTGGCAGGGATCATCACTAAGCATGGGCACTGTTTCTGTTTTCTGTTTCTGTTCTGTTTTTAAAGTACCTGTTTCTGTTCTGTACATGTAAAAAAACAGAAACAGAACAGAAACAGATGACCTGTTTTTTATTTACCTGTTCTGTTTTGTTTCTGTTTTTATAATAGGTATTTCGTCCTGTATCTGTTTTTTTCCTACCTGTTTTTCTTCTGTTTCTGATTCTATTTAAGTGATACGAGAATGAGATATTTGATAATTTTTAACTTAAAAAATGGTTTTCAAACCATAATTTGAAATTGTGTAGAAGCGTGGTTACGCCTCATAGGATTTCTAAAATTGGAACGTAAGTATACTGATGGAACTCAGTCTGTCAAGCGTATCACATAGTTCTGTTTGATAGTTTTAGCTAGGCAAAATTAGAGACTAGGAGTCAGATAATAGCAAGCATTTTCGTAAGTGTTAGCAATGGTGAATCCAGGGAGGACCCAGCTCCCCCTCCGAGAGTTTTTCCTGCACCCTCATTCCTTACTTTTTTCTTTTTTTTTCACTCCTTTGTGTAGAATAAATTTGTCATTTTCGTCAATTATCGGTACCTTTGTCACATTGGGTCCCCCCAAGATTTTACTCATTGGTGACCTTGTCCCATTAGACCTTACCAGTAATTTTACTTTAGATCTGCCCCTGAATATTAAGACGGTAAAGGTGCAGTTTAATTTCACTAAAACGACGTATTTCTTACAATATATTATTCCGTCAATTGAGTAGGAAAATTGCACAGATACTGTCCAGGAGAAGCAGGATACAAACAAATCACTTATTACTCTATATCCTGGTTCTAGTGATAGGGCCTCTGTTTCTGTCTCCTATATTACATGGGAAATAATCTGCACCTTTAGTCGGGAGAACTTTAATCTAACTGTTTTTATGGAATTTATGCTGCTAAATAACATTGACTTGCTACGATTACCGTGCTGACCTATACATGATAAATACTGATTGTTAATTTGTAAAATTCTCTTAAATGCTTAGTCAGAGAGCAAAGTAATTGTTTTGAAGTCTTGTCCAGTAGAAATATAAGTTTTTGCTAGCAAATTTTTATTGCATCAACATAACAAGATAGCCAAATATACTTTTTCTTATGTTGCTAAAATCATCTCTAAAATCAATTGAAATCATTTCAAGAAGAAGTCTACAGTTGAAATTAACTGATTTTCTGGAAGGAACACATTCTTATAAAATGCTGATATACTTCTCTCATTCAGTAGGATACCCAGCTTCTGGTGAACACAGTATTTTATACCATACAGCAAAAGAATTTCAAAAAAGTAACACTGACCAGTGAATTATTTCATGTATAAGTCTCATAAATACCAAGTATAGACAAGCTAATTCCCGTCAAAATTAATATTGTGCTTCAAATGGTCTAAGTTTTTATGAAAACGTAGTTTGGATATGTCATTTTACTTTTATTAGCAGACAGATTCTTTGACCTACTGTGACAAAAAAACAGCTCATGAGGCAAGTGCTCCATTTCCTCCTAGTTGTAACAGTTAGGTTAAGGAGCTCATATATTCGGGTAGAGGTGCAATTTTCAAAATGGTAAGCTTCTGGAAGGTGCTTCTAATTTTGTAAAAAAAAATCCTAAAATTAACCTTTGTGTTAAGAAAAGCATGATGTCATTTTCTGATGACGACTTGGATGTTCCAAATAAAACTTCTAAGCTATCTCTCTGGGTATCCTATTTGAAAAAGGAATCACAGAAAGTATCAGGTGCAATTTCTTCAAAGTGTCTCTAAAGGTTAATGGAGCCTCTACCACGACGTTTATATACCATCTTAAAAGGAAGCACATAATTGATGTGCACAAAAGTAAAGTATATGCGGCGGGTGCAATAAATAACAAACCCAAAACCAACTGAAAAAAAATATATATCAAGTCAGGCTGCTTCCCTAAAGAAAGTTCCCAATCGCAAAGCAAGTGACACAGAGAATAATGAAATAGTTAAATGTAGAACAAGAGTAGAAGAAATACGACCAGTCTTTAATTTTAATCATAGGCAGTGTGATAGCGCTGCCTAAGTAAAGAAAGATATGGCCAAAATGTTTTTTTTTCTCCATACCCGGGCACTTCGTATCACAACCCTCGGGGCGAGGGTTTTAAGTTATGCCCTGAGAGCATATAAGAACGATGTTGGCACAATGTATCATTTATTATTTTTTTCCTTTAGAGCAGGGCACTTCATATGGAAAGGGTCGTCTTAGAAACTTCAAAAGGGGCTCATTCGATTGGAAATCAAGAGTTCTAGTGCCCTTTTTAATAGTCGAAAGTGATTGGAGGGAAACTAGCTCCTTCCCAACGCCTATCATACCCCCAAGCACATCCAATCAAAATTTTGAGATAGCCATTTTGTTCAGCCTAGTTGATTTCCAGATAGAAAATATGTTTTTGAGGAGGACACTCCCCCACAACCCCCAGATCAGGGGTTTTAAGTTATGCCCTGGGGGCATATAAGGTTTTTTATAGAAGGCATTGTCGTACAAACTTCAAAACAGGTTCATTCGATAGGAAATTCAAAGGGCTACTGCCCTTTTTAATAGTCGAAATTGATTGAAGGGCAACTAGCCCCCCACCCACATCATTCCCTAAATTACAGCCAATGAGACAGTTAATTCGTCCAGCGTAGCTGATTTCTAGATGGAAAATATAAGCTTAAGGAGGATACTCGCCCAGAGCCCTCAGAGTAAGGTTTATAAGTTACACCTTGGGGGCCTATAAGGTTTTTATAGAAGGCGTTGTCGTGGAAACTAAAAAAAGGCTCATTCGATTGTAAATTAAAAGGGCCCTTTTTAATAGTCAAAAGTGATTGGAGGGCCACTATCCCCCCCCCACGCCCATTAGTCTCACCAACACATTCAATCAAAATTTTTCGTTAAGTCATTTTGTTCAGGATAGTTGATTTCCAGATAGTCAATATGTTTCTGAGGAGGATCCTCCCCCAAAACCCTCAGGGCTAAGGTTATAAGTTATACCCTTGAGGTATATAAGGTTTTTATTGAAATCTTTGTCGTAGAAAATTGAAAGACCTATTTTGATTTGAAACTGAAAGGGCTAGTACCCTTTTTAATAGGCAAAAGTGATTTGAGGGTAACTAAACCCCCTCACCCACCTTTTCCCCAAACACATCCAGTCATAATTTTTAAATGGCCACTTTATTCAACGTAGTTGAAAGTTTTGGAAATTTGGTCTTTAAGGATGACAACCCCTCTCTCCACAGCCCTCATGGCAAGGGTTGTAAGTTATGCCCTGGGGGCATATAAAGTTTTTATTGAAAGCGTTGTCGTAGAAACTTCAAATGGGCTCATTCAATTGGGAATTGAAAGGGCTAGTGCCTTTTTTAATAGTTGAAAGTGATTGGATAGCGACTGACACCCCTCTCACGCCCACCATTTTCCCAAACACATCCAATCAAAATTTTGAGATAGCCATTTTGTTCAACGTAGTTGAACGTTCTGGAAATTAGGTCTTTTAGGATGATAAACCCATCAGAGGCCTCAGGGCAAGGGTTGTAAATTATGCTCTGGGGTCATATAAAGTGTGTACTGAAAGTATTGTCGTTGAAACTCGAAAAGGGTTTATTCTAATGGGAATTGAAAGGGCAAGTGCGTGAGTGGATAGCAAATGAGTCCCCTCTCACGCCCATCATTTTTTCAAACACATCTTATGAAAAATTTAAGTTATCAATTTTATTCAATGTCAAGGAATTTTGAGGACATTAGGTCTTATAGGTTGATAGCACCCTCAGAGCCCTCAGTGCAAGGGTTGTAAGTTATACCCTGGGGCATATAAGGTTTATATAGAAAGTTGGTGCATAAATCATAGGCAGCGCAATCGCGCTGCCTAAGTAAAGAACGGGGACACTCGAGAACGAGACAAGAAACGGGGACTAAGTAAAGAGGAGGACACTCCCCCACAACCCTCAGGGCAAGAGCTTTATGCTATGCTCTGGGGGCATATAAGAACGATGTTGGCACAATGTATTATTTAATAATTTTTCCTTTAGAGCAGGCCACTTCGTATCGAAGAAGTTTTCGCAGAAACTCCTTTTTAATAGTCGAAAGTGAATTGAAAGATACTAACACCCCTTCCATGCCCACCATTCCCCGAAACATATCCAATCCAAACTTTGAGTTAGCCAATTTCTTCAGCGTAGTAGATTTTCATATACAAATTATGATTTTGAGGAGGACAGTTCCCCACACCTCTTAGGGCAAGGGTTTTAGGTTATTCCCTGGGGGCATATAAGGTTTTTTATAAAAGGCCCTGTCGTAGAAACTTCAAAAAAGGCTCATTCGATGGCAAATTCAAAGGACTAGCGCCCTTTTTAGTAGTTGAACGTGATTAAAGGGCAACTAACCCGCCTCTCGCGCCCACGTTTTCCCCAAACACATCTAATCAAAACTTTGAGATAGCCATTTTATTCAATGTAGTTTTAAGTTCTGGAAATTAGGTCTTTCAGGATGACAGCCCCCCCCCCTCCCCAGAGCCGTCGGGGCCCGGGTTGTAAATTATGCCCAGGGGGCATATAAGGTTTTTATATAACGCGTTGTCGTAGAAACTTCAAAAAGGGCTCATTCTATTGAAAATTCAAAGGGCTAGTGCCCTTTTTAATAGTCGATAGTGATTGGAAAGCAACTAACAGCCCTTTCACGCCCACCGTTCCCCAAACACATCCAATAAAGATTTTGAGATAGCCATTTTGTTCCACACAGTTCAAAGTTCAGGAAGTTATACCTTTGATCAGGACACTCCCCCCCAAGTCTTCAGGGCCAGGTTTATAAGTTATGCCCTGGGGGCATATAAGGTTTTCATTGAAATATGTGTCGTAGAAACTTGAAAAAGGGCTTATTCGAAGGGAAATTCAAAGGGCTAGTGCACTTTTTAGTAATCGAAAGTGATTTGAGGGCAACTAACCCCCCTCTCACACCCATCTTTTCTCCAAACACATCCAATCAATATTTCGGAAATTAGGTCTTTAAGGATGACACCCCCCCCATAGACCTCAGGGCAAGGGTTGTAAGTTATGCCCTGGGGGTATATAATGTTTGGATTGAAAGCGTAGAAACTTCAAAAGGGCTCATTTAATTGGAAATTGAAAGGGCTAGTGCATTTTTTTATGTTGAAAGTGATTTAAGAGCGACTAACACCCCTCTCACGCCCACCATTTTCCCAAACACACCCACTCAAAATTTTGAGATATTAATTGTGTTCATCTTAGTTTAAAGTTCTTGATATTAGGTCTTTTAGAATGATACCCCCAACAGAGCCCTCAGTGCAAGGGTTGTAAGTTATGCCCTATGTGAATATAAAGTTTATATACAAAGTTGTTATAGAAATTTCAAAAAGGACTCATTTGATTGGAAATTAAAATTGCCCTTTTTAATAGTCGAAAGTGAGTGGAGAGTAATTAACATAACTTACGCCCACTATTTTCCCAAAGACATTCAATCAAAGTTTAGAGATAGCCATTTTGTTCAACATAGTTGAAAGTTCTGGAAATTATGTATTTAAGGATGACAAACCCCCAGAGCCCCAAGGGCAAAGGTTGTAAGTTCTGCCCTGAGGGCATATAAGGTTTTTATATATAGAGTTGTCGCAAAACTTCAAATGGGGCTCATTCAATTGGAAATTGAGAGGGCTAGTGCCCTTTGTAATAGTCGAAAGTTATTGGGAGGTAACTATCCCCCCCCCACGCCCCTCATTCCCCCAAACACATCCAATCAACATTTTCAGATAGCCATTTTGCTCAACGTAGTAGAAAGTTCTGGAAATTAGGCCTTTGAGAATGACACCCCCCCCAGCACTCAGGGCAAGGGTTGTATGTTATTCCCTGGGGGCAGAAAAGGTTTTTATTGAAAGCGTTGTCGTAGAAACTTCAAAAGGGCTCATTTGATTGGAAATTGAAAGGTCTAGTGCCATTTTCAATAGTTGAAAGTGATTGGAGAGCGACTACCGCCTCTCTCTAGCCCAACATTTCCCCAAACACATCCAATCAAAATTGAGATAGCCATTTTGTGTAACGTAGTTGAAAGTTCTGGAAATTCGGTGTTAGAAGATGAAAACCACCCTAACAGACCTTAGGGTAAGGGTTGTAATTTATGTCATGGGGCAAACAAGGTGTTTATAGTAAGCTTTATCGTTTCCAAAAGGTCTCATTCGATTGGAAATCGAAAGGCCTGTTGCCCGTTTTAACAGTCAAAAGTGATTGGAAGGCTTGACATTTTAAGAAGCAACGCTGTAGCGTTGCCTATAGTAAAGGCCATACGGCTCCAATGTTTTATTATTATTTTTTTTTTCCCAGAGGCACTTCATATGGAAGGAGTCATCGTAGAAGCTTCAAAGGGGGCTCATTCTATTGGAAATGGAGATTCCTAGTGCCCTTTTTAATAGTCGAAAATGATTGGAGGGCAACTAGCTCCCCCCACGCCCATTATTCCCCCAAACACATCCAATCAAAATTCTGAGATAGCCATGTTGTTTGGAGGAGTTGGTTTCCAGATAGAACATATATTTTTGAGAAGGATACACCACCACAACCTTCAGGGCAAGGGTTTTAAGTTATGCCCTGGGGGCATATCAGTTTTTTATAGAAGGCGTTATCGTAAAAACTTCAAAACATGCTCATTCGATTGGAAATTAAAGAGCTAGTGCCCTTTTTAATAGTCGAAATTGATTGGAGTGTAACTAGCCCCCATCCCCCCCACGCCCATCATTTCCCCAAACACATCCAATCAAAATTTTCAGATAGCCATTTTGTTCAGCGTAGTTGATTTCCAGATAGAAAATGTATTTTTGAGGAGGACAATCCCCCACAACCCTCAGGGCAAGGGTTTTAAGTTTTGCCCTGGGGGCATATAAGGTTTTTATAGCCGGCGTTGTCGTAGAAACTTCAAAACAGGCTCATTCGATTGGAAATTAAAGGCCTAGTGCCCTTTATAATAGTCGAAAATGATTAGAGGGCAACTAGCCTCCCCCCCACGCCCATCATTTCCCCAAACACATCCAATCAAAATTTTCAGATAGCCATTTTGTTCAGGGCAGTTGATTTCCAGATAGAAAATATGTTTTTGAGGAGGACACTCCCCCACAACCCTTAGGGTAAGGGTTTTAGGTTATGCCCAGGGGGCATATACGGTTTTTATAGAAGGCGTTGTCGTAGAAATTTAAAAAAAGGCTCATTAGATTTTAAATTATAGGGCTAGTACCCTTTTAATAGACAATAATGATCGACGTGTAACTAGTCCCCCTCCCCCCACGCCCAAAAATTCCCAACATACATCCAATCCAAATTTTGAGATAGCTAATTTGTTCAGCGTAGTGGATTTCCAAATAGAAATTGTTTTTTCAGGGTGACACTCCCCCACAACCCTCAAGGCAAGGGTTTTAAGTTATGCCCTGGGGGCATATAAGGTTTTATAGAATGTGTTGTCGTAAAAACTACTAAACAGGCTCATTTGATTGGAAATTAAAGGGCTCGTGCCCTTTTTAGTAGTCAAAAGTGATCAGAGGGAAACTAGCCCCCCCCCACGCCCAACATTCCCCCAAACACATCTAATCAAAATTTTCAGATAGCCATTTTGTTAAGCGTATTTTATTTTCAGATAGAAAATATATTTTTGAGGAGGACACTCCCCCACAACCCTCAGGGCAAGGGTTTTAAGTTATACCCTGGGGGCATATAAGGTTTTATAGGAGGCATTCTCGTATAAACTTCAAAACAGAAACATTCGATTGGAAATTAAAGTGCTAGTGACCTTTTTAATAGTCAGAAGTGAGTGGAGCGTAAATAGCCCCCTCCCCCACCCATCAGTTCCCCAAACACATCCCATCAAAATTTTAAGATAGCCATTTTGTTGAGCGTAGTTGATTTCCAGATGGAAACTATATTTTTTAGGAGGACACTCCCCCACAACCCTCAGGGCAAGGGTTTTAAGTTATGCCCTGGGGGCATATAAGGTTTTTATAGAAGGCGTTGTCGTAGAAACTTCAAAACAGGCTCATTCGATTGGACATTAAAGGGCCGGTGCCCTTTTTAATAGTCGAAAGTGATTGGAGTGTAACTCGCCCCCCCCCCCCCCACGCCCATCATTTCCCCAAATACATCCAATCGCAACTATCGGAGAACCAATTTGTTCCGCGCTAGTGATTTTAAGATAGAAACTATATTTTTAGGAAAATGATTCCTCACAGTCTTCAGGGCCAGGGGGGTAAGTTAAGTCCTGGGAACAGGAAAGGTTTTTATAGGAGGCGTTGTCTTAGAAACTTTAAAACAGGCTCATTCGATTGGAAATTAAAGGGCTAGTGCCCTTTTTAATAGTTAAAAGTGATTGGAGTGTAACTAGCCCGCTCCCCCCCCCCACGCCCATCATTTCCCCAAACACATACAATCAAAAATTTCAGAAAGCCATTTTGTTCAGCGTTGTGGATTTC
The DNA here is from genome assembly GCF_049724085.1 of Artemia sp. Qi Xiang Cuo. Lineage (NCBI taxonomy): Eukaryota > Metazoa > Arthropoda > Branchiopoda > Anostraca > Artemiidae > Artemia > Artemia sp. Qi Xiang Cuo. The sequence continues at coordinate 1,878,545 of NC_142804.1, forward strand.
CAGATATAAAATATATTTTTGAGGAGGTCACTCCCCCACAACCCTCAGGGCAAGGGTTTTAAGTTATGCCCTGGGGGCATATCAGGTTTTTATAGAGGGCGTTGTCGTAGAAACTTCAAAATAGGCTCATTCGATTGGAAATTAAAGGGCTAGTGCCCTTTATAATAATCGAAAATGATTAGAGGGCAACTAGCCCCCCCCCCACGCCCATCATTCCCCCAAACACATCCAATCAAAATTTTCAGATAGCCATTTTGTTCAGCGTAGTTGATTTCCAGATAGAAAATATATTTTCGAGGAGGATATTCCCTCACAACCCTCAGGGCAAGGGTTTTAAGTTATGCCCTGGGGGCACGTAATGTTTTTATAGAAGCCGTTGTCGTAGAAACTTCAAAAGAGGCTCATTCGATTGGAAATTAAAGAGCCAGTGCCCTTTTTAATAGTCGAAATTGATTGAAATTTAACTATCCCCCCTCCCCCCCCACGCCCATTATTTCCCTAAACACATCCAATCAAAATTTTCAGATAGCCATTTTGTTCAGCGTAGTTGATTTTCAAATAGAAACTATATTTTTGAGGAGGATACTCCCCCACAACCCTCAGGGCAAGGGTTTTAAGTTATGCCCTGGGGGTATATAAAGTTTTTATAGAAGGCGTTGTCGTAGAAACTTCAAAACAGGCTCATTCGATTGGAAATTAAAGAGCTAGTGCCCTTTTTAATAGTCGAAAATGATTGGAGTGTAACTAGCCCCCATCCCCCTCACGCCCATCATTTCCCTAAACACATCCAATCAAAATTTTCAGATAGCCATTTTGTTCAGCGTAGTTGAATTCCAGATAGAAAATATATTTTTGAGGAGGAAACTCCCCCACAAGCCTCAGGGCAAGGGTTTTAAGTTATGCCCTGGGGGCATATAAGGTTTTTATAGAACGCGTTGTCGTAGAAACTTCAAAACAGGATCATTCGAAGGGAAATTCAACAGCTATTGCCCTTTTTAATAGTTGAAAGGGATTGGAGTGTTACTAGCCCCCTCCCCCCCCACGCCCATCATTTCCCCAGACACATCAAATCAAAATTTTCATATAGCCATTTTGTTTAGCGTAGCTGATTTCCAGATAGAAAATATATTTTTGAGGAGGACACTCCCCCATAACCCTCAGGGCAAGGGTTTTAAGTTATGCCCTGGGGGCGTATATGGTTTTTATAGAAGGCGTTGTCGTAGAAACTTCAAAACATGCTGATTCGAATGGAAATCAAAGGGCTAGTGCCCTTTTTAAAAGTTGAAAGTGATTGGAGTGTAACTAGCCCCCTCCCCCCCCACGCCCATCATTTCCCCAACCATATCCAAACAAAATGTTCAGATGGCCATTTTGTTAAGCGTAGTTGATTTCAACATAGAAAATATATTTTGAGGAGGACCCTTCCTCACAACCCTCAGGGTAAGTGTTCTCAGTTATGCCCGGGGGGCATATAATGTTTCTATAGAAGCCGTTTTCGTATAAACTTCAAAAGAGGCTTATTCGATTGTAAACTACAGGACCAGGGCTCTTTAAATAGTGAAAAGGGCTTGAAGTTGATATATCCCCCCTCCCCCCCCCCACGCCCATCATTTCCCTAAACAAATCCACTAAAAAGTTTGAGGTAGTCATTTTGTTCAGCATAGTTAATTCCCAAATAGAAAATATATTTTTGAGGAGGACAATCTACCAAAACCTTAAAGGCAAGTGTTTAAAAATATGACTTGGGGGCATATAAGTGTTCTATATCAGTCGTTGTCATAGAAACTTCAAAATAGGCTCTTTCGATTGGAAATTAAATGGATAGTGCCCTTTTTAATAGTCGAATGTGATTGGAGTACAACTAGCCCCCCCCCCCCCCCACGCCCATCATTTCCCCAAACACATCCAATCAAAATTTTGAGATAGCCATTTTGTTCAGCATAGTTGATTTCCAGATAGAAAATATGTTTTTGAGGAGGACATTCCCCCACAACCTTCAGGGCAAGGGTTTTAAGATATGACCTGGGGACATATAAGGTTTTTATAGAAGGCGGTGTCGTAGAAACTTAAAAAAAGGCTCATTCGATTGGAAATTCAAAGGGATAGTGCCCTTTTTAATAGTCGAAAGAGATTGGAGAGAAAATAGCCCCCCTCCACGACTATCATTCCCCCAATCACATCCAATCAAAATTTTGAGATAGGCATTTCGTTCAGCATAGTTGATTTCCAAATATAAAATTTATTTTTGAGGAGGACAATCCCCCACAACCCTTAGGGCAAGGGTTTTAAGTTATGCCCTGGGGGCATAAAAGGTTATTATAGAAGGCGGTGTCGTAGAAACTTCAAAAAAAAGCTCAAACGATTGGAAATTCAAAGGGCTAGTGCCCTTTTTAATAGTCAAAAGTGATTTGAGGGCAACTAACCCCCCTCTCACGCCCACCTTTCCCCCACACACATCCAATCAAAATTTTGAGACAGCCATTTTATTAAACGTAGTTTTAAGTTCTGGAAATTAGGTCTTTGGGGATGACAACTCCCCCACAGTCCTCAGGGCAAGAGTTGAAATTTAAGGATTCTCCGAATCCTTCCCATCATTTCTTATGTAAGGGAAGCTTGTGTAAACATTGGAGAGGTCTCATTTGACTGATAATTGAAAGTTCTTTTTCGATTTTCAATAGTCAAAAGAGATTCGAGGGGGACTAGCCCCCCCTCCTCCAGGCCCTAAATGCATCAGGTAAAAATTTTGAGATAGACATTTTGTTAAAATAGTTCAAAGTTTTGATAACAAAAAACTCCGGTGTCGACACAGCCCACCAGGGCCTGGGGGTAGGCGTTGTAAGTTATGCCCTGGGGCATAACTTATTAAAGAGGGTTTTTAACTTATGGGAAGGGGTTTTGTATGGGAAGAACACATAGGAAATCTATTATAATTATCCAATTAGTAGGTTAAAATACATACTCTGAGATAGATGTAAAATTGCTTTGGCACACAAAATCCTATTAAGGTCAATTCCAAACAGTCGTGATCCTTTTGTGTTAGTAAGTGAAATGGTCTAAACCCCCTTATAGTAGCTATTTTTTCAATCCGTTCATTGTTGTCAATCGCTGTCCACAAGTTATGCAAGCTGTCTATTGTTCATATATAAGGTTTTTATCAAATAGGTAATCGTATAGACTTTGAAAAAAACCTCATTCGATTTAAATTGAAAGTTCTAGATCCGTTTTTTAAAGTCAAGAATAATCGGACAGTAAGCACCCATGCTATAATAATTTCAAACTTTTTGCGATCAAAAAAGAACAAAAATTAATTAAAAAAAACTGTCCGAAGAATAATTTTTTCAAACAAATTCGAAGTTAATTTAAAACTTGAACTCTTGAGGTATAAACACCTTCTGAAATTAAAAGTCAAAACCACCAGAAATTATTGTTAAAGAGTAAATGAAACCCAAAATGAACAGAAATTAAAAAAAACAATCATAGCAAAAAACATACAACAAGTAATAATATAAATGAATAAATAGATCTTAAAGCGAGTAATGTTTAGATTGAATATGAAAATCAAGTTTAAAACGAAAACAAATATTTTGCTATTAAACTATAAATGAAACTTAAAACGAACAGAAATTAAATAACAATCAATGCGAACAAACATACAATATATATTAATGTAAATGAATAAATAAATCTTAAAACGAGTGAAACTTATATTGAATATGCAAATCAAGTTTGAATCGAATAAAAAGAACTACAAACAAGAGTTTGGGTATCGCCTCACTGCAGAAGCCTAAAACCTACTGCGTCATTGGCGCTTTACTGAAAACGAATTATATTACAAATGTTTTCTTTTGTACTTAATATTGAAAATAAATATCAAAATTACAGTAAAATTTTGAACTGATGAGCTTTTAGCAATTAATATCATTATGCATCAAATATTCAGTTGAACTTATTAGTTCTTTTCAAGATTAGTCAAGACAAATATAGTTTCACTACAAACAAAATTTGGATACTGCCCCTTTCTTTAACTGTAAAAAACCTAAAGCCTTCTGCGTCATTGGTGCTTCACTGAAAACGAATGACTCGTATATTACAAATTTATTATTTTCCAGTTCTTACAGCATTGAAAATGAAAATAAAATTACAGTGAAAAAAAAATCTTGAACTCATGGATCTTTCAACAATTAATATCATTATATATCTAATATTCAATTTGTTTTGTTTATACTTTCCAAGACTGTTCAAGACTCATTTAGTTTTGCCATTTTTTTTATCTCTGCCATTTTTTCTAACTAATCGTGTTGGTTTGTTATGAAAACGGTCTATGGCTTCTAGGCGTTTCTATTTGAGCGGAAAACTACACCTCAAACTTTGTGGAACAAGCATTTTCTTGCATGAAACACCAAAATATAATAAAATGTCAAGTTTCGGAGTGTTCCATTACTCGCAAGGAAGTGCCATTGGTATTTTTCAATCCGCATGGTCAATTTAGGGGGTGGAGGGTAAGTTAATTCTTATAACAACCCCATGCTCTTGTTGTTTGATTCACACTTTCAACAGCTGGCGCGCAGACTATCATATAATCTCCTAAGCATACAACTATCCCAAATCAGTATCAATAAATGAATGAAACCCAAAACAAAAAAAAATTAAGATAAATATTAGAGTAAAACTCAAAACGAGCATAAATTAAATTGAGTAGGGTTCAAAACCCCTATGCTTTCTAAAAGCCAGAATATAATTTGTACTTACTGAAAAAAAATTCAAATGAGTTTACTGAAAAAAAATGTGCATTGTCAATTTAATATACATATGCTGATATTTATTCCCTAAAATCTTAATTAATTAAAGAATTGTTTTCAGTAAAGCGCCGATGACGCAGTAGGTTTTAGGCTTCTGCAGTGAGGCGATACCCAAGCTCTTGTTTGTAGTTCTTTTTATTCGATTCAAACTTGATTTGCATATTCAATTTAAGTTTCACTCGTTTTAAGATTTATTTATTCATTTACATTAATATATATTGTATATTTGTTCGCATTGATTGTTATTTAATTTCTGTTCGTTTTAAGTTTCATTTATACTTTAATAGCAAAATATTTGTTTTCGTTTTAAGCTTGATTTTCATATTCAATCTAATCATTACACGCTTTAAGATCTATTTATTCATTTATATTATTACTTGTTGTATGTTTTTTTGCTATGACTGTTTATTTAATTTCTGTTCGTTTTGGGTTTCATTTATTCTTTAATAGTAATTTCTGGTCGTTTTGATTTTGAATTTTAAAATATATTTGTATATGCTTATCTTAAGTTTAAAATTGCCTTTAATTTTCTTTCAAAAACTTATTTTGCGTACAGTTTTTTTTTAATTAATTATAGTAAAGATCGATGTGGGTATAATGTATTATTTGTTGTTGTTGTTGTTGTTTAGACCACGGCACTTCGTATCGAAGGAGTTGTCGTGGGAACTTCGAAAAGGAATGATTCGATTGAAGAAAGGGCTGATGTCCTTTTTAATAGTCTAAAGTGGTTAGAGGGCAACTAATCCCCCTTCCACTCCCACCCTCCCATTTGCCCATTATGTTTAAAAACTAAATTTTGCCGTAAGATTAAATAAAAATTCACTGTGATAATGCCAATTTCCAATTAGGCATCTCAGCAGTATCCCAAGAACGACTGAGGGTATTTATGTTCAAACTTTTGGGGCTACTTCTGCTCTTAGAACTTAACCAAATCAAAATAGCGTAAGTGTATCCAAACTATCAAAGGAAGTAAACAGATTTTTTTGCGAATTGTATCAAGTTTTCCATTTCAGGTCAACTAGAGGAGGTATGAAACTAAATCAAATAGTACTATTTGTGTCCAGATTTTTAAAAGGGTGTAGGTTGCTAAAAATTGCTGAAAATTTTTCTCCAGCATACAAATAGCAGGCCAAAGTATAAAGTCTTAAAAGAACTCCATTAAGCAAAAAATGAGCAAAAATAAAATCAAATAATCTACCAAACGTGAAGCTACCACAAATCAGCATCGATAAATAAATAAAACCCAAAACGAACAGAAATTACAATAAATAACCGAGTCAAACTCAAAACGAGTAAAAATTAACATAAGTTGGGCGCAAAACCCCTATGCCTTCCCAAGGCCAAAACAAAACTTGCATCTTACTGAAAAACAAAAATGAACGCGCCTTGTCATTGCAATATACTGAAATTTCTTAATTTCAACTTTAATATTGTCCGATTGATCGAGTTTATAAAAGTAAAACATTTATATTTTTCAGTAAAGTGCATATTTTGTCCCAGTTTTTTGAAGGTTTAGGTATCTATTTGAGGGGTATTACTGGAAAAATTTCCACACAAATTGGCTTGGAAATAATTAATCTTAAAAGGCTGCTTTAAGCAGCAAGGTAACAAACTATTTTTTAAATGACAGTAAGAAGTGTCATTTTCCCGTGCATTTTTCTTCTTTCTTACTTTTGTTTAAGATGACTTCCACACATCAGGATAGATCGGGGGGGGGGGGGAAGCATGGTCTGGAAAGGAAAATTTTCCCCTCCCAAATCAACTATATGCTCTGCTTAAATACTAATGACTTTGAGCTGACTGCGTAATTTCATGCTGAATTTTTTTTTCCAAATATCTCGAATAATTAGTATGTATCATAAACATAAAAGTCTATTTTTGGAATGGGAAGAAAATAATGATAGCGATATTTATGTGCGCAGACAATTTTTCGCCCCTATATTAGAAAAACTGCTCTTTTTTGTGGAAAAAATGCTCCAAGAGTACTAGGGTTTCTCAAAAGTGTTACCGCCACAGAAAAGCACTACCCATGGCAAGTGTAGTTTTTGATCAAAAACAGCTGTTTTCTGTTTTTACCAAAAAAGAAATCAGAAACAGAAACAGGTATTCTGTTTTTTGTTGACCTGTTCTGTTTCTGTTCTGTTTCATTCAATCCCTGTTAATTTTTTTTTCTGTTTCTTCAGAAAAACAGAACTGTGCCCATGCTTATTCGAAAGGGGCTTATTGGATTATTAATCAGAAGTTCTAGTGCCCTTTTTAAGAGTTAAAGCGATCGAAGGGCTGCTACCCCCCCCCCCCCACACACACACACAAAAGTAGTATTTCCCCAAAATCAATCCCACTGAAATTTCGAAATAGGCATTTTATTCAAAATAGTCCAAAGATCAGACAACAATGCTTTTGGGATGAAACAAACCCCCGGAGCCTGGGGGTTTAGGTTTTGAGTTATGCCCGGGGCATTTAAGGTTTTTATGGAAGGGATGGATGTATAAACTTTAGAGGAGTCTCATTTGGTTAAAAATCTGAAGCTCTAATCCACTTTTAAGAGTTAAAAGTAATGTAGGACAGCTTTTTATGGAAGGGGTGGTTGCATAGATTTTAGAGGTGGCTCATTTGGTTGAAACTTGGTAGTTTTATTTCCATTTTAAGAGTCAAAAGCGATGGAGGTCAACTAGCCCCCATCCTAGCTATCCCTCTTTTCATGAAACGCAATCTGATTGAAATTGTGAGATATCCATTTTAAAATAAAATAGTCTAAAGAACATATAACAATGCCACGAGGGCTGACACAAGCCCCCAGAGCCGTGGGGACAGGGCTGATGTTACGCCTTGGGAGCATATAAGGTTTTTATGGAATGGTTTGTCGTATAAACTTCAGATGGGGCTCATTTGATTTGAAGCTGAAATTTATAGAGCTCTTTTTAAGAGTCAAAAAAGATTTGAGAACAACCAGCCCCCCTCCCCCCACGGCCATCCTTTCCCCAATACAAACATCCAAATAAAGTTTTGAGACATCTATTTTTTTCAGCATTGTTGAAAGATTAAGTGATTTTGGGCTAGGGCGAGGCCCCCCCCCCCGAGGCCTCAGAGTGAGGGCTGTTAGTAAGGCGATTTGATCATTGTTTACATATAGTATATTTTACTGAGAAAAGGCATGAATGTTTGACTACAATACGAAAGGCATTAAGGCGACTTTTTTAAGGAATGTTGAGGGAAGTGTTGAACTAAATCAATGCATGTTATGTGTAAAGACGTTTTCAAAGAGGGTGTAGCTCAGGAATGATTGATTATATTAATTTGGAACTTACAGGAAATGATAAGGGATAAAACCAATTGACCAAAAAGACAATATTTGCAAAGTACTACCAAGACCACTACTATCAACAAAACTACTACTTCTGTAGCAAGTATCACTGAGGCTGAAAATTTTGAAATAAACATCTGAGGGAACGTTTAGGGGACGGTTGAACTAAATTAAAGCATATCGTGGGCATGCAGATTGCTAATACGAGCGTATCAGCAATATTTTGGAACGGTTTATCATATCAAAAGGAAACATCAGGGGTAGCATGAGTGGAAAATCTAGTTTATCAAAAAGCAAAATGTACCTGCTACTACTACTATTAATACTATGAATAATAATACACTTTTACTGCTAGCACTATTCTGACTACTACAACAACTACTATGATACAAGTACAATTTAGGCTTAGGGTATGAAGGTGAAAATTTGACAGAATATTGAGGGGGAATTTGAAATAAATCAAAACACTATATATGCAGATTGTCAAAAGGGCGTATCTCAAGAATGGATTTGGGTATTAAGTTGGAGTTTTCGGAAAATACTTAAAGGGGAACACACATTGACAAAAAGGTAATGCATGAATATCACTGCTAACACTACTACCACTACTACTTTTACTAATGCTAATACTGCTGCTAAACTACTCCAACTACTACTTCAATTGCAAAAATTTATACGGCTTAGAGTATTAAGATGGAAAAGGCGTCAAAAGGAGATCGAAACGTGCACATATTTTGGGACAGCTATATTTTTGGGACGGCTTACCAAGCCAAGGTGAAACTTCTGGGGCATCATGAAATCGATGTTTAACTGAACATCTGGAAAGATGTTCATGCTACTACCGCTATTAATGCTATGACTACTACTGTTGCTATCACTACGAATACAAAACTAACACTACAACTACTTCTACCATCACTGAAACTGCCATGATACTATTATTATTAAGGCTAAGTCTATGAAGGTGAAATTTGAGAGAATATTTGTGTCAAATTCCAACTAACAAAAGACACTATGTGCATTTAGATTATGAAAAGAGCGTATCTTAAAGTACCAAGGACACCAAAGTGAAAAAATATTTAGCCTTCTAGATCTATCCTAGGACTATTTATACCTGAATACCCGAGTTTACTGAAAATTTTCTTTTAGTTGCTATAAGCAATATTAAGTTAGAATGTCTGCGAATATTTGTATGAACAATGTTGCCAACGGAAAAAATGGAAAAACCGTGAAACAGAAAAGAATTAGCGGAAACTAATTCCTATGAATCTGACAATGCTTTTCATTTGTGAAAATTCAAATCTACAAAATCTGTTGATTCCTATATTAGTGAAAATCTACCTAGTGAATAAATATGAGCTCATTAAGTTCTGAAAGTGACTATTCTGATTTGTCAGAAAATGTAGTTGATGGTGACCAAATGCTAGATGGTATTTAAGATACCATTTCAGGATATATGTTACACTCCATGTAGCTTCTCTTTCTATCCAAGGCTCCCCTGTAAATAATTTAGCTAGGATGAAAGTGAAAACGTCATTTGATGTCTTTCGAAGGCTATTAATTAAAAAAAAACTCTCCGAAAAATAAGTTTTTCAAAGAAAAGTAAAGGCCATCGTAAACTTAAGCTCAGCAGATACAAATGCATTCTAAAGTTCAAATTCAAAACGACCAAACATTATTATTAAAGAATAAATGAATCCCAAAACGAACCGAAATTAAATGAACCACTATAGAAAAAAATATAAACTAAGTAATAATATAAATGAATACATAGATCTTAAAGCGATTAATGCTTAGATTAAATATAAAATCAAGCTTAAAACGAAACAAAATATTTTGCTATCGAAGTATACATGAAACTCAAAACTAACAGAAATTAAACAAACAATCAATGCAAACAAACATACAATAGATATAAATGTTAATGAATAAATAAATCTTAAAACGAGTGAAACTCAAACTAAATATGCAAATTAAGGTAGAAACGAACAAATATCGCCACAAACTAGAGTTTGGGCACCAGCTCGTTCTCTCATTGTAACAGTCTAAAACCTACTGTGTCATGGCGCTTTACTAAAAACTATATGCGTCTTGAAGTGTCTTGGAAAGTTTAAAATCAAATTGAATATTTGATATATAATGAAATAAATTGTTTCAAGATCCATCAGTGCTAAATTTTATTGCACTGTATTTTAATTTTCATTTTTAATGGTGTAAAAACTGTAAAAGAAAATATTTGGAATATAATTCGTTTTCGGTGAAACACCAATGACAAGTAGTCTTTAGGTTATTACAGTTGAGGAAGGGGACACTTTTAGGGGTCTTGAACGATTTTAGAAATATCAGTTGAAAGCTGATCAGTTCAAAATTTTACTGTAATTTTACTGTTTATTTTCAATATTAAGTACAAAAGAAAATATTTGTAATACAATTCGTTTTCAGGGAAGCGCCAATGAGGCAGTAGACTATTGGTTTTTATTTACAGTTAAGGAAGGAGGCAGTACCCAAACTCTTGTTTGTAGTGAAACTATATTCGTCTTGAACAACTTTAGAAAGAACTAAAAAATTAAACTGAATATTTGATGTATAATGATATCAATTGCTGAAAGCTGATCAGTTCAAAATTTTACTATAATTATGATGTTTATTTTCAATATTAAGCAGAAAAAACAATATTTGTAATAAAATTGGTTTTCAGTAAACCGCTAATGACGCAGTAGGTTTTAGACTTTCACAGTGACAGAAGGAGGCAATGCCCAAACTCTTGTTTGCAGCGACTTTGTTTGTTTCAAGCTAGATATACATATTCAATTTAAGTTTCACTCGTTTTAAGATTTATTTATTCATTTACATTAATATCAATTGTAGGGTGAACCAGGGTAATTCCGGACACTTTGACCTTTTTTTGGGATTCAAAAAATTCCTCCTGCCAGCAGACTTGAAATCTCGCCGTAAAATCGGATTTGTATGAAAGTTCAGACTGTTAGCTTTCATACAAGAGCTAGAAACTTCCGAAATTCGAACTATAAAGGGGGTTGGTGACCTAATTTGAAATTTTTCCCCGGTGTCCGGAATTAGCCACCAAAAAATGGGTAATTCCGGATGAGGTCAATATCTTTGTACCTGAAGGAGTAAAAAATCTTAGCTTTGGTTGGTGATATAAGCACCCAAGAATCTATATTTCTTCCAAATTTTGTGCACCTACCTTCCGAACTAGCTATTCAGCTTTGCAGTCATGATTTTGTTTTTCTGAAAATCAAATCTCGTTTTTCCAATGTGTAAAACCATGGATTCTCACGATAATTTGATAATAAAGTGAATATAACACCAAGAGCCAGCATTCAAATAGTCTTCTGATGTACTTCTGGGGGACCTGAAAGCTTGTGCATTAATATCCTTTAACTACATAATCCATCAGATAAATTCATTTAATTTCGTATATTAAAAATAAGTAAAAAAAAAAAAACACGACGACTTGAAATACTGATAAAAGCAAGTTTAAAAGCAAAACACAGAGGAACTAGGTGATCACTGCTTTTTTCCATAGCTTTTCTTCCTTTCCTTGTGGCATTTCACCATTTAACGATGCTCGCTTATAGTGAAGAGTCCAGTGCCTTTCAGAGCGAGGGGCCCTCCCGAGATAAACTCTTCTGCGACGTCTGTGATGCATCGTTCTTGGGCCAGCTAAACTCGTACGTCGCTGCTGAGTCGAGCTTTAGGAACTTCATCCTAACGACCCCTTTATCAACAAAGTCAACAATTCTGCCAAAATAAGGTGAGTCGTCGTAATACACAGCATAATAATGGTCAAGCTTCGTTTCAATCTTTTTCTTGCTAGGGCCAGGCTGATCGAGGTCATCAAGAACACACATCTCTTCAAGAGAAATGTCATCATCGGTGTCAGCGTACGGTATCTCGGACTCGCTTTCGGTGTCAGACAAGGGAACTGGGGAGTGTGCTTCTCGTGAGAGCTTCATCTTTTTGCTTTTGGCACCAGAGGTCTGGGTATCACCGGTTTCTTTCGCTTTGGTTTTCTTCTGTCTGCCTTTTCCTTTTCCTCCTGCTGCTTCTAAAGTTGCTCTAAATACACCTTAGAAGTGATCACTTCCGCAGCTTTCTGAGTGATCTTTTTCCACTGCCCTGGTTCACTTCTCGGTTCTCTTCTTACACTCTCTAACAGGAGCTCTTCAAAGGTCTTCTTCATTGGAGTTGGTGGTTCCTTCTCAGGGGAAGAAATGTTGATATTGACGGTTAGATTTTCACTTTCTCTGTCGACTCTAAGACTAATCCTATCGGCTGTTGACTTCTCTGCTGGCTTCTTTGCTTGTTCTCTTTTCTGTTCTTCAAGAAAGGCATCGTAACCCCTGAATTTCTGCGGGCCAAACTGCTCTCTGTTGATTTTCGCACGGTTGACACTCTCTGGTACGCTAGGATCATACACTTCAGTTGATGCAAACCCTATCTCGATTAAAACTGGATCTGCTTGTTTCCAAATTTCAATTATCATCTTGACAAAATCTGCTTTTGGTAGCTTCTCTCCAACATTTTTCCTTTCCAATTTGGTTAGCCTTTGGTCATACGTGGTTTTAAAAGCCTTGAAAACGCCAACGTATAAAGCTTGAAGCATTTGTGTCGTATGGGGTGGCAGCTTCAGAATCGTGATGTTTTCGTTCATTACAGGCTGCACAACTTGCAGCGACAAATGAGAGCCATGACCGCAAACAAGAAGCAGAACTGGACGTTCTTGCCCAATGCTAGGAATGAACTGGCCTTTGAACCAGTTGTAGAACACGTCAGCCGTCATCCAACCCCTTTCTGCGGCAGCATATGAAGTGTCAGGCAAAGCGTCATCGGATGTCCAAGTGGACCACACAGATTTGCCTTTGAATATGATCAGGGGGGAAGAATTGCCCCTGCAGCGTTGATGCAACCGAGAACTGTTGTTTTCTTTCCCTGTTCTAGCAGTTTGGTGGAAACTTGGCAAGTTCTTCTGTCCCACAACTTTGGTTCTCGAAGGATCAGTACAGAAGCTCGTCTTGTCCAGGTTGTACACCAAGTGGGGCTTATCGAGGAGTTCAAGTTCATTCAACGTCTCTGAGAGAACATACAAAAATCCGCCGATCAAGAACGTATTTTCGGCTTTGTATCTTGAATTTTCTTGGGTCTCAGGCTTCTTGAGACTAAGCTTGTGTTGTTGTTTGAAGTATTTCCACCAGTCCCAACCAAGAACACCATCTTTAAAAGTGGTTTTCATATTGTTAACCTTCACATATTCACCTACAAGAGCGACTATATCGGTTCGGGATAGTCCAACAACCCACTTGTCCATGGTTTTGATGCACTTTGCGAGTGTCACTTCTTCATCTAAATCCAGTTATGTAGGTCTACCTGCTCCAACTTTCGACAATGTCGCAGTCAAATGGTCCGAAATCGTCGACTTTGGAATCCCATTCTCCGCTGCTGCGAGTCTGATTATCAAGCAAACCTATTTTAACCTCTGCCAGCGCCTTGTCAAGATCTTCTGGGCTTTACTGTGTTCTCGTCATCTGAAAGTTAAAGCCAGGGTAAGTAAAAGGTATAAGAAGAAAAGTTGTTTGCACTGAAAGAAACCAAAACTAATGAAAATTGCTGATAATCGGCCCTGAAAAAAACTATTTTTCCTGAAAATAGGTCGGTAAACTCATGCTACATTGCTAGAAACTCGAGAATATCTGATAGAACACAGTTTCAGGAGGCAGAGGTCAAAATTCGATGAAAAGGAATTGATTGCATCACATTTTCCCACGTCCGGAAATACCCCTCTGTGTCCGGAATTACGGCCTCACCATCTGTCTGGAATTACCCTGTTGGGGGTCAGAAAATGGGTAATTCCGGACACCCACCCTACAGCAAAACCGTTAGAGATAAAAATCTGCAAAAAATCACACTAATGCCCTAATTAAAACCCTTTTGAATGGTAAAACAACAAAACCCGTAGGTTACACCGTTCACCAGCAAATGCAAAAAAACTGACACCATACGTACTTTTTCATCGAAGTTTCTCCGATCGACTCCGGTTCAAGACTGACTGTCTCCACCACCTGCTGGCTGTTGTCAATCGGATATAGTGAGTCATAAACTAGAGTCTTGGTACTACCTCTGTTATTTTTTCAACACAAATCTACCGAGGGGTTAGCAAGATAAAGGGGGGTGTCCGGAATTACCCACTGTCCGGACTTACCCTGGTGCACCTTATGTTTGTTTGCATTGATTGTTTATCTAATTTCTGTTCGTTTTGAGTTTCATTTATACTTCGATAGTAAAATTTTTTTTTCGTTTTAAGCTTGATTTTATATTCAATCTAAGCATTACTCGCGTTAAGGTCTATTTATTCATTTGTATTATTACTTGTTGTATGTTTTTTGCTATGATTGTTCATTTAATTTCTGTTCATTTTGGGTTTCATTTATTCTTTAACAGTAATTTCTGGTCGTTTTGAATTTGAATTTTAAAATATATTTTTATCTGCTGATCTTAATCTTAAAATTGCATTTAATTTTATTTTAAAAAACTCTTTTTTGGAAAGCGTTTCTTTAATTAAGTTTTTTTATTTTTTGATTGCAAAAATTTTCGAGTTTTTAAAGATTCCTTATTTCAAAATCAAACTTTTTTTAAAATCAGATGTTCATCAAAGTATAAAAATTGGTAGCAAAGTAACAATATCAAAGTGAAAAAATACGTTTGTGTCAACATCGAAGTTTTTATAATCTAATGTTTGAACTATTTTTAACAAAATGGCTATCTCAAAATTTTTATCATATATCGGGCCGGATGCCCTTTGAAAAAATGGAGTGTGGGCTAGTTGCCTATTGATCACTTTTGACTCTTAAAAAAGAACTAAATGTATCAATTTCCGATCAAATAAGCCCACTCCAAAGTTAATGCTACCAACCCTCCCACAAAAATCTTATATTCTAATAATAGTCAACTTACATAAGTTACAATCCTTGCCCCAGGAGCTATGTTGAATTTCCCAACCCCTAAGTTATAGTAATTTGAATTTTGGACTATTTTGAACAAAAGGGCTATTTCAAAATTTTTATTAGATAGATTTGGGCGGGGAGACACCACAGGGGGCATGTTACTTTTTGATCACATTCGATTTTGAAAAGGGCCATAATAAATTTCCTTTTCCGGTTGAATGAGCTTCCTCCAAAGTATATACGACCACACTTTCCATAGAAACTTTGTATGTTAACGATGGCCAACTAATATAACTTACAGCCCTGTCCCCCAGGACTGGGGGGATTCAAACCCGGACCGTAGCTGTTTGACAGTTGGATGATCTGGAACAAAATGGCTAACTCCAAATTTGAATTGGAAGCATTTAAAGAAAAATGGCGTGGAGGGGGGTTGCTTACTGTCCAATTATTCTTGACTTTTTCGATTTAAATCGAATAAGCCTTTTCCAGAGTCTACACGATTACCTCTTCGATAAAAACCTTATATATGAACAATGTACAGCTTGCATAAATCACAGCCCTTGCCCTGGGGGCAGTAGGAGGTTTTATCATCCCCCGAGGCATAGTTATTTTAATTACTTAAAATTTTTATTATTTTTGACATAATAGCCGTCTAAAATTTTTGAGGGGCTGCTGTTGGGAAAGTGTGGGTGTGACCAGGGGGGGGGGGCTTGATGCCCTCCTATTACATTTGACTCTTAAAAAGGGCATTAGAAATTATTATTTCCAATTTAATGAACCCCTCCGAAGCTTATAACCCCACTTCATGCATATAAAGCCCACCTGGAAGGGGAAATAATAAAAAAAAAATTGAAGGTATATAAGATATATTCAGTCTTTTATGTTTGCACCTGTTGTCTTTATGTTTATAAGCTAGTTAGTTTTAATTTCTGCTCGTTTGGGGTTTCGTTTATTCTTCAACAGTAATTTGTGATCTTTTTTATTTTTAACTTTAATAGGAATTAATTTCTGTTTGACCTGAGTTCAACATGGCTCTTTGCTTCTCTTAGAAAACGTCTTGTATGGAAGTTTTTTTAAATTTATAATAATAATAAAACACTGAAGCCTTATGGCCTTTGCTATAGACAATGTAAGTGCATACGTGATTTATTGACACAACAATGAATGGATCGAAAAAAAGCTTCGAAAATGGGTGGCTAAACCATTTCATTGTAGACTCAGAGATATATCAGGACTGTTTTGATTTGACCTTTATCAGATTTTGTGTGCCACAACAATTTTGTATATATCGTAAAGAATGTATTTTAACCTTATTTTACGTATGCCAGTAATTTTAAGTATTTTAACATTTTCAGTGTGAGAAAATTTCTGAGAGTAATTCGATATCCAATTCTATATCTACTTACAATTAGGATATTTTGATGTGTCTTAACGACACCTCGAAATTTCTTGAATCTTTTTACGTTCTTCCTATACAAAACTTTACCTTATTGAAATCTTTGGGGGGGGGGCGGTAAATTGTTGGCAGTTAATATTATTGACTTACAAATGAAGGTAACATACCACTCGATGCCTTTTTTGCTCGATACTCTACGAATATAATAATCACTGCTATCGGAGATTCAAATTTACCCACTCTCACCCCCCAAATGTGCAAATTCGTTTTCACTGAAGTGCCAATGACGCAGTAGGCTTTTGGTTTTATTTAGTCAAGGAAGGAGGCAGTACCTAAACTCTTGTTTGTAGTGAAACTTTATTCGTCTTGAACAAATTCGAAAGAACTAACAAATTGAACTGAATATTTGATGTATAATGATATTAATTGCCGAAAGCTGATCAGTTCAAAATTTTACTATAACTTTAATGTTTACTTTCAATATTAAGTAGAAAAAACAATATTTGTAATAAAATTGGTTTTCAATTAACCGCTAATGACACAGTAGGTTTTAGACTTTCATAGTAACAGAAGGGGGCAATGCCCAAACCCTTGTGCGTAGTGGTTTTTGTTATTTTCAAGTTGATTTGCATATTCAATTTAAGTTTCACTCCTTTAAAGATTTACTAAGTTTCACTATCTCAAAAATTGTATCTGATGCAATGGCTACCTCTGATTTTCTATCAGATATATTTGTGGAGAAAGGGCTTGGGGGAGGGGCCTAGTTACCGTAGGTTACACCGTTCACCAGCAAATCCAAAAAAACTGACACCATACGTACTTTTTCATCGAAGTTTCTCCGACCGACTCCGGTTCAAGACTGACTGTCTCCAGTCCCTCCACCACCTGCTGGCTGTTGTCAATCGTATCTAGTGAGTCATAAACTAGAGTCTTGGCACTACCTCCGTGACTTTTTCAAAACAACTCTACCGAGGGGCTAGCAAGATACAGGGGGGTGTCCGGAATTACCCACTGTCCGGAATTACCCTGGTGCACCTGATGTTTGTTTGCATTGAATGTTTATCTAATTTCTGTTCGTGTTGAGTTTCATTTATACTTCGATAGTAAGTATTTTTTTTTCGTTTTAATCTTTATTTTATATTAAATCTAAGAATTACTCGCGTTAAGGTATATTTATTAATTTGTATTATTACTTGTTGTATGTTTTTTCCTATGATTATTCATTTAATTTCTGTTCATTTTGGGTTTCATTTATTCTTTAATAGTAATTTCTGGTCGTTTTGAATTTGAATTTTAAAAGGTATTTGTATATGCTGAGCTTAATCTTAAAATTGTCTTTACTTTTATTTTAAAAAATTATTTTTCTGAAATCGTTTTTTTCATTAATTTTTGTTATTTTTTGATTGTAAAAAGTTCCAAGTTTTAAAAAATTCCTTATTTCAAAATCAAACTTTTTTTTAAAATCAAATGTTCATCAAAGTATCAAAACTGGTATCAAAGTAACAATATCAAAGTGAAAAAATACGTTTGTGTCAACATCAGAGTTTTTATAATCTAATGTTTGAACTATTTTTAACAAAATGGCTATCTCAAAATTTTTATCATATATCGGACCGGATGCGCTTTGAAAAAATGGAGTGTGGGCAAGTTGCCTATTGATCACTTTTGACTCTTAAAAAAGAACTAAATGTATCAATTTCCGATCAAATGAGCCCCCTCCAAAGTTAATGCTACCAACCCTCCCACAAAAATCTTATATTCTAATAATAGGCAACTTACATAAGTTACAATCCTTGCCCCAGGAGCTATGTTGAATTTCCCAACCCCTAAGTTATAGTAATTTGATTTTTGGACTATTTTGAACAAAATGGCTATTTCAAAATTTTTATAAGATAGATTTGGGCGGGGAGACACCCCGGGGGGCATGTTACTTTTTGATCACAGTCGATTTTGAAAAGGGCCATAATAAATTTCCTTTTCCGGTTGAATGAGCTTCCTCCAAAGTATATACGACCACACTTTCCATAGAAACTTTGTATGTTAACGATGGCCAACTAATATAACTTACAGCCCTTTCCCCCAGGACTGGGGGGATTCAAACCCGGACCGTAGCTGTTTGACATTTGGATGATCTGGAACAAAATGGCTAACTCCAAATTTGAATTGGAAGCATTTAAAGAAAAATGGCGTGGAGGGGGGTTGCTTACTGTCCAATTATTCTTGACTTTTTCGATTTAAATCGAATAAGCCTTTTCCAAAGTCTACACGATTACCTCTTCGATAAAAACCTTATATATGAACAATGTACAGCTTGCATAAATCACAGCCCTTGCCCTGGGGGCAGTGGGAGGTTTTGTCAACTCCCGAGGCATAATTATTTTAATTACTTAAACTTTTGATTATTTTTGACATAATGGCCATCTCAAAATTTTGATGCGCTGCATTTGGGGGAGAGAGGGCGTGAAGAGGGGGGGGCTTCATGCCCTCCAACTACATTTGACTCTTAAAAAGGGCATTAGAAATTATTATTTCCAATTTAATGAACCCCTCCGAAGTTTATAACCCCACCCCATGCATATAAAGCCCCTCTGGGAAGGGAAAATAATAAAAAAAATATTGAAGGTATATAAGATATATTCAGTCATTTATGTTTGCACCTGTTATCTTTATGTTTATAAGATAGCTAGTTTTAATTTCTGCTCGTTTGGGGTTTCGTTTATTCTTTAACAGTAATTTCTGATCTTTTTAAGTTTTAACTTTAATATGAATTAATTTCTGTTGGACCTGAGTTCAATATGGCTCTTTACTTCTCTTAGAAAACGTCTTGTATGCAAGTTTTTTTTTTTTAAATTAATAATAATAAGAAAACACTGAAGCCTTATGGCCTTTGGTATATACAATGTACTTGCATAAGTGATTCATTCACACAACAATGAATGGACCGAAAAAAAGCTTTGAAAATGGGTGGCTAAACCATTTCATTGTAGACTCAGAGATATATCAGGACTGTTTTGATTTGACCTTTATCAGATTTTGTGTGCCACAACAATTTTGTATCTATCGTAAAGAATGTATTTTAACCTTATTTTACGTATGCCAGTAATTTTAAGTATTTTAACATTTTCAGTGTGAGAAAATTTCTGAGAGTAATTCGATAGCCAATTCTTTATCTACTTCCAATTAGGGTGTTTTGATGTGTCTTAACGACCCCACGAAATTTCTTGAAACTTTTAACGTTCTTCCTATACAAAACTTTACCTTATTGAAATCTTTGGGGGGGGGGCGGTAAATTGTTGGCAGTTCATATTATTGACTTACAAATGAAGTGAACATACCACTCGATGCCTTTTTTGCTCGATACTCTTTACGAATATAATAATCACTGCTATCGGAAATTCAAATTTACCCACTCTCACCCCCCGAATGTGCAAATTCGTCTTCAGTGAAGTGCCAATGACGCAGTAGGCTTTTGGTTTTATTTAGTCAAGGAAGGAGGCAGTACCTAAACTCTTGTTTGTAGTGAAACTTTATTCGTCTTGAACAACTTAGAAAGAACTAATAAATTGAACTGAATATTTGATGTATAATGATAGTAATTGCCGAAAGCTGATCAGTTCAAAATTTTACTATAATTTTATTGTTTATTTTTAATATTAAGTACAAAAGACAATATTTGTAATAAAATTGGTTTTCAGTAAAGTGCCAATGACGCAGTAGGTTTTAGACTTTTACAACGAGAGAAGGAGGCGATACCCAAACTCTTGTTTGTAGTGATTTTTGTTCGTTTCAAGCTTGATTTGCATATTCAATTTAAGTTTCATTCGTTTAAAGATTTACTAAGTTTCACTATCTCAAAAATTGTATCTGATGCAATGGCTACCTCCGATTTTCTATCAGATATATTTGTGGAGAAAGGGCTTGGGGGAGGGGCCTAGTTGCCCTCGGATCACCTTTGACTCTTAAAAAGGGCGCTAGAACTCTCGATTTCCAATCGAATGAGCCCCCTTTGAAGTTTATACGACTCTCTCTATATGAAGTGCCTCTGGGAAAAAAAAATAAATGGAGTGCGGGGGAGGCTAGCTGCCCTCTGATCACTTTTTACTCTCAAAAATTGAATTACAACTTTCAATTCCCAATCAAATAAGCCCTCTATGAAGTTTATACGAGCATCCCTTCCATAGCAACCATATATGCCCCCAGGGCATAACTTACAACGCCTACCCCTGGGTCTTGGGGGGCTGTGTCGACACCGGAGTCTGTGTTATCTGAACTTCGAACTAGTTTTAACAAAATGTCTATCTCAAAATTTTTATCTGATGCATTTAGGACGTGGGGGGGGGGGCTAGTTGCCCTCCTATCTCTTTTGACTCTTTAAAAGTAAACAAGAATTTTCAATTTCCAATCAAATGAATCCTCTCCGAAGTTTTTACGAGCATCCATTCCATAAGAACTATATATGACGCCAGAGCGTTACTTGCAACGCCTGCCTCCAGGCCCTGGGGGGATTGCGTCGACACAGGAGTTTTTCTTTTCTGACCTTTGAACTATATTTAATGAAATGGCTATTTTATCGCATAGCCTTGGGGAAAAAAGGGTGTGTGGGGGGAGCTAGTTGCCCTTGGATATCTTTTGATTCTTAGAAAGTGAACTAGAACTTTCAATTTACATACAAATGAGCCCTCTCTGAACTTTATACAGCATTCCTTTTATAAGAACCATATATACCCCTACCTCCGGGGCCCGGGGGGGTTGTGTTGACACCGGAATTTTTGTTATCTAATTTTTGAACAATTTTTTAAAAACAGGCTATCTCAAAACTTGTAGCAGATAGGTTTGGGGAAATCGGCGTGGAGAGGGGGGGGGGGGGCTAGTGGCCCTGAAAGCTCTTGACTCTTGGAAAGTGAACGAGAAATTTAAATGTCCAATCACATAACCCCACTGTGAAGTTTATAAGAGAATCCCTTTCAACAGAACCATACAAGCCTTAAGGGCATAGCTTAGAACGCCGTCCCCCGGGCCCGGGGGGGTTGTATTGACACCAGAGTTTTTCTTATCCGACCTTTGAACTATTTTTTTTTTTTTTTAACAAATCGTATATATCAAAATTTTCATCATATGGGTTTGGAAAAAGGAAGCATGGGGGGCTAGTTACCTTTAGATTTCTTTTGACTAATAAAAGGTAAACTAGAATTTTCAATTTCAAATCAAATGAGCCCTCTCTGAAGTTTGTACGAGCATCCCTTCCATTAGAACCATATAGGCCCCAGGACATATCTTCGAGCGCTTTACCCCGGGCCCTGTGGGGCTGTGTCGAAACCTGAGGTTTTGTTATCTGACTTTTGAAAAATTTTTAACTTAATACATATCTCAAAATTTTTATCGTTTGCATTCGGGGAAAAGGGGCTGGGGGGGGGGCTAGTTGCCCTCCAATGTCTTTTGACTCTCAAAAGCTGAACTAGAACTTTCAATTTCCAATCAAATGAGCCCTCTCTGAAGTTTCTGCGAGTATGCCTTCCGTAAGGACTATATATTCCCCCAGGACATAACTTACAACGCCTGCCCTCGGGCCCTGTTTCGACCCCGGAGCTTTCGTTAGATGGTCTTGAACTATCTAAAGAAAATAGCTATCTCAAAGTTTTTATCAGATAGGTTTGAGAAAAAAGGGCGTGGATTGGGGGGGGGGGCTAGGTGCCTTCAATTTCTTTTGATTCTTAAAAAGTGAACTAGAACTTTCAATTTCCAATCGAATTGAAACTAAACTCTTTGAAGTTTATATGATCATTCCTTCCATAAAAACCTTATATGCCCCCAAGTCATAACTTAACATGCCTACCCCAAGAACCTGGGGGGTTTTGTTGACACCGAAGTTTTCGTTAAATGACCTTTGAACTATTTTTAATAATATGACTATCTGAAATTATTAGTAGATGCATTTGGGAAAAAAGGGCGTGGGGGGGGGGGGAAGCTGGTTACCCATCGATATCTTTTGACGCTTAAAAAATTAACTAGAACTTTTAATGTCAGATCGAATGAGCCCTCTCTGAAGTTTATACGAGCATACCTTCCATAAGAACTATATATGCCCCCAGGGCATAACTTATAACCCTGAAAACTGTGGGGGGAGTGTCCCGCTAAAAGATATAATTTTCAGAACTTTCAACTACGTTGAACAAAATAGCTATCTCAAAATGTTGATTCAATGTGTTTAGGGAAATGGTGGGCGTAGGAGGGGTGTTAGTTGCCTTCCAATCTTTCGACTATTAAAAAGGACACTAGCCATTTAAATTTCCAATCGAATGGGCCCTTTTTGAAGTTTCTTAAGACAAAGCTTTCTATAAAAACCTTATATGCCCCCAGGGCATACCATAAACCCCCGGCCCAGAGGGCTGTGGGGGGGGGGTGTCATCCTCAAAGATCTAATTTCCAGAACATTTCACTACGTTGAACAAAATGGCGATCTCAAAATTTTGATTGGATGTGTTTGGGGAAAAGGTGAGCGTAAGAGGGAGGTTAGTTGCCCTCCGATAACTTTCGACTATTAAAAAGGGCACTAGTCATTTGAATTTCCAATCGAATGAGCCACTTTTGAAGTTCCTACGGCGAAGCTTTCTATGAAAAGATAATATGCCCCAAGGGCATAACTTACAACCCTTGCCCTGAGGGCTGTAGGGGAGTGTCCTCAAAAACATGATTTCTATCTGGAAATCAACTACGTCGAACAAAACGGCTATCTCAAATTTTTGATTGGATATGGTTGAGATAATGGTGGGCGTGGAAGGGGTGTTAGTTGCCTTCCAAACATTTTTGACCCTTAAAAAGGGCACTAGAACTCTTGATTTCCAATCGAACGAGCCCGTTTTGAAGTTTATACGACAACCCCCTCCATATGAAGTGCCTCTAAGAAAAAAAATAAACTTTGGAGCCGTAGGGCCTTTACTATAGGCAACACCATAGCGCTGCCTCTGATTTCATAATTCAATAATTGCATCAGGGGTTAGTTGCCTCTTGAGCCCGTAGCAGGGCCCGATTAAAGTCCAGGGTAAATTTGCAGTAGGCCATATAATTTATCTAATACGAAAGTGAAAAAAAAATTTTATGATTTTTTAATTTTATTTAAATAATTAATATTAAATACATTCAGGGCCCTTTTAAGGGCTCAAGATGCAATTAGAAGCAATTATTGAATTATGAAAGAACATAAAAAAGGCATCAAATATTGTTTTCACTTTCATCGAACCTAAATTATAGTGCCATCTAGAAATTTACTGACACCCCCTCCGTAAGTCAAACATATAGCCAGAATTGTAAATCTAAACTAGATTTTTGGTAAATAGCCTAGACTTCAACAAAATTTAGCTTTTGAGCAGTATTAGGTCATGATTATTATTCATGCTCTTTCATAATTCAATAATCATTTGTGGGGGACTATTCCTTTTGACCCCTTAAAGGGGTTAAAAGAGCTCAAAACAGCCCATTGTAACCTAGTAACCCAAAGCTTAACAAAGTAAGATTGAATATATTAAAGGTTAGAGCTTTACTTCTCCTATCTGTGGTAGAAAAAAGATGCATTATTGAAGCTTTGTTCATTTTCATCTTACATTTAATGGGTATTTTTCTTTATAAATGTGTCTTGTTTGTTCTCTACAACAATATTTTTTGTCTAATTTTTAATTTGATGTGTTTCTACAAATGACCATTAAAATGTATTCTTTGAGGCATGAGGCCCCACCTACAAAATGATCAACCACTCTTTCATAATTGCTAAAATTATCTTATACATAATTATATCATAAACCATATCAGTTTAGGAAGAAAATGTGGTACTTGTTTAGAATATGGACAACACGTGACAAGTGAACTTTGGTTAAGGCCAATGAAATAGAACAAAGTATGATAAAAATATTATAGTTCAGAAACAGATTTGGGCAATATGTTTGCACATTAGGGGGGGGGGGGGGTAAACCAGCTCAAATATTAAATACGGAACCAAAAAAAACCTAGGGACCATTTTTTGCCCCTTTAACAAAAAACTTAATTTTAAATATTTGTCATGAAGTGAGCAATACCTCACTAGGCAGCGAAAACCTATTTTTCATTCAGCATTTTTGAGATTTCGATGCGGTCTTTTTTGCGTGGTGCCCGGATTCTGAACAAGAACCTAAAAATGCATTAAAATAAACGTAAAATAGTAATAATATAAGAGGTATCACTCCAATGCAACCTCATTCAGGCTCAGTTTAAATGAAGGGAGATGATAGATTAGTTCCTAAATCCCACCCCTATGCATATATACTCTTACCTATACTAGTATTAAGGCCCATGGAGAGATAGACAATTTAGGCAATGAAATGCATTCTTTCAGGCATCTAATAATCCTCTCCCCTATACAATAGCTACCAACAATCTTTTGTAACAGCTGGTACACAATCATTTGCCACTGCATATTATTAAAATGAAACATATAGAAATCAACTAGAAGTGAAGATAGAAGAAGATAGAAGTGATTATTGAATTATAAAGAAGAATGAAAAGAAACATCAAGTGATATGTTCACCTTCATCTAAGCTGAACCACCTTGTAAAGTGCAAATTTACCAAATATTGTCTTGTGTTAGAGTACATTGATACCCTAAAGCATAATTTCTGATTTAACTGGAGCTATTAGGTTAGGTTAGGTCTGATTACGTATTTAATATATGCGTGTGTGTGTTAAACTCAAATATACCTTCACTATCCAGTTCTTGGGAACCTAAATCAGATGGTAAAGTGGAAGATCCAGGTGAAATACAGACAGATAGATTTTGAGGATCAGATGACCAAATAGAATTAGAGTTTTCCATGAGGATTTTGATATCAGTTGGTGAAGTATTTTGAGCTTCTAGAAAAAAAAATAATGAACACACAGATAATAATAAAACTATCATTATTCTAATTACTATACCCAGGATAAATGAAATTAATCAAAAAGTGAAAAAATATGGAAAATGAGACAAAACCAGAGGCCACAACAAAATCCTTGATAATTTGATTATTATGACACAAAGCTCTAAAATCAGAATTTTATTCACATATTTCATGTCCAGAAAATGGCTAATTAATTTTTATAAACAGAAATACCTGGAAATAATATACTTAGTCTCACTCAGTACCATTTTCTGGAAATAAAGTGGAAATAGAATAAGTACTTTACAGACTTGGTGTAACTCCAAATATGAAAAAAGTCTCATGAAAATTTTTATCTTGCAATTGTTCAGTTTCAAACTTTAAATTTGTTTAAGTGTTTTGCGATGATTTGTAATACCAATCCAGCCTCCATATATAAATTTTTAAATGGCGCTTGAAAGCCTTATACAATATTTCTTGTTTTGTTACAAGAGGAAAAACGTCTTCAAACATGATCATTTCTGATTAGAACTCATTCTGAAACACTGTAAGTTGAATCATACCTTTGCCACTACTATCCCCATCCTCAGGAGCCAACTCAGACACTAAAGTGGAGTTTCTGGATGAAAGAACCACAGGTAGATTTTGATGTCCAGGTGACAGAGTACAACCTGAAGTTTCCATGAATGTTGTGGTATCAATTGATGAAGTATCTTCAACTCCTATAACCAAACGAATATACTTATAGAAAAAAACTCATTCTCATTAATTTATCCCATTAATAAAAAAAAACAAAAAACAATGGTGGGACAAAAAAATAATAATAATAACAAAATAGATTCAAGGGAAATACTATAGGTAATGTAAAAATAAATTTTGATAATGTCTTCTTTATGTACCCTAAAAATTTCAACATCAAATAACTCAAAATGCATCTTTCTTAGAAAAAGAAATGACTAAAAACCTGAAGTTTACATAAAATAAATTTTACATCAAAGGTTCAACAGTTATTAGATTCAACTTTTAAATAGATAGTCTTTATCTATTACTGTATCAAGCCAAACAACAGAAAACAAATTAATGTTAGATTGTTTGTTTGATTAATACTTAAATTTCCAGCAACATGTACATGAAATATAATCTGTTTTAAAGAATAGAATCTAATCAGCAATTTGCTTATCAGCAATCACAATACCCACGTGTTAGGGCCCATTAAACATTGTTTTTTTTTTATGTTGTTTTTTTTTCTTCTTGTTTTAGCTTTAACCCATTTAAATAGATAAGAAAAAAAAAACAAAGAAAATAGAATATGAAAAAAAAGTCCAGCGCAACCCTGTTCTAAAATAATAAAAGGATTAATAGCAAAAAGCATAGCATTCATGAATTAATTAAACTCCCATGATTATTTTAATAAAATATATGTAATATTTTTTTGGGGGTGGCACCTTGGGTCATAGAGGAAGGGCCAGGGGTCAGTTCCCTTAAGCTTTGGAATAAAATATCATTTGTAAGTTTTTTTTAGTGCGATTGGGGGTTGGGTTTATCTGATCTTAGAGCTATTTTAAAAACCCTTGCATAAAAACATTACATGCCTAGGGGGATTAATTGCAACCCTTCCCCTGGACTCCTGGGGTTATGTTAACCCAGAATTTTACCCAAAGTTTGATTGGATATATTTGAAAAAAAGAGGGGATGTGTATATGGGGGTGGGGGGGGGGTAAATGCCTCCAAATAACTGTTTCCAATTAAAAATGAACTAGAACTTTCAATGTCAAATAAAATGATCCCTATCTTAAGTTTATCCAACCACCCCTTACATAAAACCTTATGTGCCCCTGGGGCATACTTTACAACACTAGCCCCTGGGCTCTGGGGGTGTGTGTTGTCCCCAGTTTATTTTTATTCCATCTTTGAACTATTTTGAACAAGATGGCTATGTATAAATTTTTGACTGGATGCGTGTGGGGAAAAAGTGCCTTGGGGGGCTAGTTGCTGGCACTAGGAATTATGATTTACACTCATATGATCTCACGTTGAATGTATACAATCTGCCCTTCCATAAACCTCATATAGTCACACCGGGAATATCTACACCCGGGGCCGTGGGGGGTGCATTGACCCTTGACTTTTTGTTATCTAATCTTTAAAGTATTTTTACAAAATAGCTATCTCAAAATTTTATCATATAAATTTGGATAAAACCCTTGTGGAGGAGTAGGAGGGGGGGGCTATTCACCCTCCAATTATTTTTTACTTTTAAAAAGGGCAGTAGAACTTCCAATTTCCAACCAAATGGGTCCCCTCTGAAGTTTAACCATATGAAGTGCCTCTGGGAAAAAAAATAAACAATAAAACATTGGAACCTTATGGCTCTTTACTATAGGCAATGCTATTGTGTTACCTCTGAAGCATCTCTGTGAATGATTAAGTCCAAACCTTACTAAAATGTAATTTGAAATGATGGTATATGCCTAGATTTGGGGTAACTATAATAATTTTAGTAAAAATTATAATAATAATTAAATATCTAATAATTATAATAATGGGGTAACTATAATAATTCTAACTATAATAATTCTGCATATTATGAACTAAGAATGTTTCCTCTTCAACAGCCATAATTCCGGACTTAAACCAAAATTGGTTTTAAAAAGTACATAATCATGGAAATAAAACTACAAATATTAAATTTTGTATATTACAAAGCAAGAATTTCAATGTTTTGGTGATTTCTTAGGGCTTGTACATATTCCTTGGGCTATGGGCTACGTGAGACAATCAAGAAGAGGGTGGTAGTAGTTGTGCTTTACAAATAAATTATTTATCATGTTTGAAGTAAGCAAAAAAACGAAAAGTGTTCAATGGTGTGCGTGTAACTGAACCCCTGTAACTGAACCACCATGTAACTGAACCACTGTGCAACTGAACCCCCATTTAATCCAACCCCCGTGCAACTGAACCACCGGGCAACTGAACCCCATTTAACCAACCCTTGTGTAACTAAACACCCGTGCAACTCAACCCCCGTGTAACTAAACCACCGTACAACTGAACCACAGTGCAACTGAACCACCATGCAACTGAACCACCATGTAACTAAACCACCATGCAACTGAACCATCATGTAACTGAACCCTTGTGTAACTCAGCCATCGTGCAACTGAACTACTGCACCAAAGCAGGCAAGCAGGCCTTTTTCAAACCAAACAATAGACAACTATGAGGGTAGAAAATACCACAAAGTGAAAACAACAAAATAAGCAGTGGTAAAAAAATTACAGTATTTAGACAGTGAGAGCCGCCGTTTAACCCCCCCCCCCCCCCCACAAAAAACATCCCTTAAGGAAAATACCCCGCGGAAAATAAAACCTAAAGGAAATTACCCCCCTCCCAGAAAATACCTACCCATGGAAAATCGCCCCCTCCCCCCCCCAAAAGAAATCCAATCACTTTCAGCTTATAAAAAAGACTAGAAATGCCTTGGGATTATCAAACAATTTCTTCCTCCATCCTCCTGTTGTCTCTCCCTTAGAGCTAATTCTGTATTCATTTGAAGGCTTAATGAGAGCTGAGATGTTTTGGCATCAAAATGCACCCTTTGAGATATCTTCCTCTCTTCCTAGCTACAAAACAATCAGCTCACCCCATTGCAGAAGTTTCGGTTCCATTTTAAGTATTTTTGTTTTGTCTATTGCTTACAGATAGTATTTGTCATTGGTAAACATACAAAAAATTTTCGTGTGAAGGTTTTCTGGTGGATCTTTAATGCGAGGACAGTTTTTGCACAGAGGGGGGGAGATTTAAAAATAAAGTCATCTGTTACACTTCCCTTGGAACTTCTCAATTAAAATAAAAATTACACAACACACATAATTTTTTTGAATTTAAAACAATAAGGTCCGCAAGTCATGTAGTTTCGAGGTGATAAGTGTTCCAGGGGTGGACGATGGGACCTTTACCGGGGGGAAGGGAATAAACACTTAGACCCGTAGAAAGTTACGGGGTGAAGGGAACTCCAATTAACAGACATAAGATAGAGAAATAAATCTTGATGTAATAGTTTATGAATTCCAATTTTATTTTTTTTTGTTACAAAAAAACAAATAAATTTTAAAAATAATCGTGACAGTAATTTATATAAAGACTTAAAAAAAAAAAGAATTCAAACAAGGTTGAACATGTAAAGATTCTAACTTGTGTTTTACCCAATGTAAGTACAGTGGTTGAGTTGCACAAGGGTTAAGTTGCACGATGGTTCAGTTGTGTGGTGGTTCACTTGCATGGGGTTCAGTTACATGGTGGTTCAGTTACATTGGGGTTTACTTAAATGGGGTTGAGATGCACAAGGGTCCAGTTAAAGGGGGTTCAGTTGCAGGAGGGTTCAGTAGCACAAGGGTTCAGTTGCAGAGGGGTTCAGTTTTACGGGGGCTCACTTGCATGTTGGTTCAATTGCAAGGTGGTTCAGTTGTACGGTGATTCAGTTGCTTTGGGTTCAGTTACACGGTGGTTCAGTTACAATGGAACCCATGTGTCTCTATGTTCTACTCTATTATCCTTGTTTCAAATGTGTACCGCATCAGATACCTCAGTTAGCCAGTCCAGCATCAATGACAATTATCTCTGCCAATCTTCTGATTATATGCATACAGAACATGAGGAACAAGGACCAGATATCAATGGCTGCTCAAAAGTAAGTTCAACTTTTGCCTTCTATTACACACAAAATAAATGAATTAAAAAGTCTAATTTACAGTAAAGATTATGATCTGGTTCTACTTACTGAAATATGCCCTAAGAATACAAAGAGTAGATTAGAAGATATAGTAAAGGACCAGGAAATGAGCCAAAAATAATTTTTTCTTGATTAACTGTATTACAAGCATGCTATGACTGACCTTTAGCATTGCCAAGATTCTCGCTGTTTTCCAAAGTATAACCAAATATAGAATATAATTGGTATCTAAACCAATATAACTTGACCTAGTCATTGTTAACAATAGTGAACTGATCCCAAAGGATAAATTATCTCCTGCCTATTGGTAAAAGTGACCACCTTGCCATTTAATTAGTTACCCATAGACACAAAGCAAGAAATAGACATGAAAAAAGATATATACAGACTATGAGGCGATTAGGGTCACATTTGGACAAATTAACTGGGAGTTGACCCTCCAGGGTGGGATCAATGAGCAATGGGAGAAATTCTGGGCTTTAATCATGGAAACTTGGCAACAGAACACAAAAAAAAGTTTTACCCCAATACCAAAGAACTTACCATACATGGCAGCTGGCATAAGACAACAAAAAAACTTAAAGAAACGCCCCTGGAGAAAAAAGGATAATCCAGGCCATTATTAAAAATACGTCAAAGCCCATAATTTATTAAGGAATCTCACCAAACAACTGTACTGTAATTTTGAGGAAAGACTCACCAACCAAAGTATGTTGAACCCTAAAAAATTCTGGAATTATGTATCAAGCAGAGATCACAACTAGTGATCAATAAAATGATTAACAATAAGTTACGGAAATGAAGACACTGTCACCCAACATATAGTGGATCTTCTGAATGAGCATTTTGCGTCAGTCTTCGTTAACGAACGTGATAATCGATCTATTCCCGACTTAGAGTATACAATCCAGAAAACGAGTCGTATCAAAGTTACTGCCTCTTATTTTGGAAAAAAACTTCAACGAGTAGTCATCAGCAAAAGTGGTGGTCTTGATAACGTTGATACTCACCAGCTAAAAAAAGCTACTTTTGAAATTGCCCCTACACTATCTATAATTTTGCTTCAGTCCCTTCATCAGAAGTGTGTCCCCTTCCAATGGAAAGTAGTCTATATCAAACATATCTATAAAAAGGGGAATATTTCCAAAGCTGAAAATTATATTCCTTTCAGCCTCACCTCTGCTGCTGCAAGTCCTTGGGAGGATTGTTAATGCTGCACTTCTTGAACACCTTGTTACTAATGAAATTATCTCCAACAGGCAGCGTGACTTTCTCCCAGGACAATCTGTGGAAACTAACCTTCTAGACACTTACGAACAGAATAGCCAGCAATTGGACAAAGGCCTTCCTGTTGATTTGATTATTTTAGATCTAGCCAATGCCTTCGATAAAGTCCCACATAATCAATTTGGATTTAAGCTAATAGCAGTAGGAATCCACCATGAATTAGTAGTCTTGCTAATGAACTTACTGACTGATAGATCTCAGACTATAGCTCTTTACAACCGATAGCAAATGATCCTACTCTCAACCCTATAATATTCTAAGTGGTGTTCCCCAGGGAACAGTTTTGTGGCCCATATTGTTTCTTCTTTATATAAACGATATGATTAACAAAGTCAAAAACCACTTAATGCTAAAAATATGATAATTGCTTCCTAGGCTATTTATCAAAATTAAGAATTTCCTGATTTTTATGGTGCCTAGAGCTAAATGTGAGACCATTTGGGGGAGGCTATGGCTATTAGGAATTGTCAAAATGAATACAGAACCATGAAAATGAGTATAATATAGGCTAAACAATTTAAAATTGTCCAAAAACTTTTACTTGATCGACTAGTCTATAGTAAAAAGTTACCTGAGAATCAAAATGTATGAATCTTGTATCATAATCTTGATTATAATTACCGCAAAGTCCATGAATGGGGGGGGGGTGACATTTGAATTAGATAACTGATTTTCAAGACCTAGGCTAGTCAAGGTTTTGCCTAATAGCCTATTCTGTTACAAATAGTGACCGAATCAATCAACAGTGATGCAAACAAAAAAATTTTTATGATAATGGCATGCAAAAAATACACACTTAGACGTCCTGGCTGGCAGGATACCTGTACTGCCAGCTGGATGCCAAGGTTACCAAGCTGATTGCCAAGTGGTTGGCATACTGTGTTGGGACTGCTTTGTCTGAAGGCCATAGGTTTGATCCCTGACATGGCTGGATGGGGATCAGTGGTGTGGCTCTGTAAGCTCAGCCAGAATCAACCCAGCTCTAAATGGGTACCTGGAGAAATCTAGGGAAGGTAAGCAGGAAGGGTGTGCAAAAACGCTGGATGGCTGGCTCCAAACTCCACATTGCACTTCCTGGTTGAAGGGCCAGAAGACGGAGATAAACATTGCTGGTTTGGACCTTGAGGGTCTAGTGCCTTCATACTTACGTGATCGATACACAATAATGAAGAAGACTTGGATACCTCAATAAACCAGCTTTTTCTTATTTAAAAAATGACGGATCATTAAATTAAGGTTCTTCTGTGAGCTGTTGAGAGCAGTGTTGCCACTTGACCGGCACCGCTCCGCGGCGCCGGCCTCGTCAAAAAGCGGCATTTCCGCGGCATCCTTGAACAAAAATGCGGTAAAAACCGCGGCATGCCCGAAATTCTCGGAAAAGCTGTGTTTTGTATTTTTTGAGAGAGTATGGGTGAAAAAGCTCACTTTAATATGAATGTTGATTCAGTGTCAAGTGAAGTGTGGTGAAGATCGGTCATAAATTTGAGAAAACAAGTGCTGTCTATCCTTCTTTTCAGCGGTCAAAGGTAAGCTTGGTCAGCTCAGTCCATAACACACATTTATCGTTCATCGTTTTCTTCAAGCACGCAACAGAAGTAAAAGTGCAAAGGTACCACAGCAGGGAAAGTCCACGGTGGGAAAACCGCATAAATCTGAAGTGAATAGTGAAGAAATTAAAAGGGATTTTTCCTTGGGCCTTCAAGCCTATCCAATAGAATAATTGATAAGTAACTAGATTGTCGTATCTCAACCTTTTTCGATTAATGTTTAATGAAAATCAATATCAAAAGCTTCAAGAAGGAACACTCAGATAAATAATACAAGACAAACAGACAAGATTAATTTCAGATAAATAATACAAGACAAACAGACAAGATTAATCGGAATCGGACTGTTCACGTGTGTCACAAACAATATCTTTGACCAGACCATACACAATGCTTTGGTTCAAAACGTTACAGTCACGAGAAGAGGCACTAACCTTCACTTTGAGTACACGCTTGACTAGTCCGGGTTCTAGCTCTAGCACTGACTTGCCCGAGTCAAGCCCTCCTTTAGAATTGCGCTTAAGACCACACTTGGTTTTCAGTGTTGCCGAAAGAGTCACTGCACTCAGTCGGTTTCGCTTATCAGTTTTTACTTCCTTGAGCAAACTGAAGAGACGCTCGGCAATAAGGTTTGAGAAAGGGAGTGAGAAAAAGTACTGAACCATTTTCTCGACATTTGGGAACATCCAACTACCATTTGGTGACTTTGTTTGCAAGATGTGGCGCCAGTAAACGACAATGTCAATGTCATCTACGTCAGGGAAATCGACAGTACTAGGTAGAGCTACACTCGGTATAGACCGCCATTCCTGTTCTAGCTTTGATTTATTTCAAAGTGCAGAATCGTAGTAGTCGAAGAACTGACAAAGACTGACGCTTTGCCTACGCTGTGCTGGTGGAATGTTTAAGTGGCTTAAGAAGGGCAATCAAACCTTAAATGAATCTCCCAATAAGCTTTTCTTCTCTCATTTTTCCGAGCTTTGCAATAGTTATAATGAATTTCATACCAATGCTTTATGTTTATAGACTATCATGCTGTTTCATATTTTAGCATTATCTTGAAAATGATTCGTGTTTGCAGAAAAAATACAGAACAGCAAAAATATATTAAAAAACGAAAAATAAAGACGCAAAGAATGCAAAGTTTAGATGATAGAATAGAAAATCATACGCTAGCCAGTAATTGAAACTAATAAATGTCATCCACTTAAAGGATAAAAATCGGACATTAAAAGAAAAAAAGTATTGATCCAGTAGAGGTAGATTATCATGGCAAAGACGTTTAAATCTGCAAAATAAAAAAAAAGCTTTGCTTTGCCTACGCTGTGGCAGTGCAACGATTTAGCAGTTTAAGAAGGACAAGTGAACCGTAAATAGACCTCACGAGAAACATTTTGTCTCCCATTTTCCAGTGCTTTGTATTTAAATATCTTTGATGCATTTTCCTAGGAGTGAAAACGCAAACTTAGCCTTAATATATGCGTTTGGCAATGCTAATCAAATGCTTTAAAAAGTGAAAAACTATAAACAATTTTTCTGATTGAAACTGATCTCAAAACAATATTAGTTACAAATACACCTTCACTATCTAGTTCTGGGGAGTCTGACTCCAATGGCAAAGTGGAAGACCCGGGTGAAATACAGACATATAGATTTTGAGACTCAGATCACAAAGTAGAATTTATAATTTTCTGTGAGCGTTTTGGTATCACTTGGAGAAGTATCCCGAGCTTCTAGGAGAAAGAAAGATAAAAGAACTGAGAGATAATAATAAAACTGAGTATTCTCTTTAATTTACCCAGAATAAATAAAACTCACAAAAAAGCTAAAAATATGGAAAATGAAACAAAACAATAGGCGTAAACAAATTCCTCAATAGTTTGATTTTTACAACACCAACTTGTAAAATCATAATTTTATTCACAGATTTTGTGTCCAAATGATTTCTAATTAATTTTTATAAAGAAATGCCTGGAGATAACAGATTTATTCTTACTCAGGACCATTTTCTAGAAATAAAGTGGAAAGAGCAATAGCGGTTTACGCACTGGGTGTAAATCCAAAAATGAAAAAAGTCTAGTGAAAATTTTTGATCTTGCAATTGTTCAGTTTTAAATTTTAATTCGTGTTTATTGTTTTGCAATGATTTGGTATAGAAATTCAGCCTTCATATAGAATTTTTGAAATAATATTTGAAAGCTTCATACAATATTTCTTCTTGTATCAAAAAAGGAAAAACTTCTTCAAACATGATCATCTCTTATTAAAACTGATTCTACGACATTATAAGTTGAATCAAACCTTCACCACTGCTATCCCCATCCTTGGGACCCAATTCAGACGCTAAAGGGGAGTTTCTGGCTCGAAGATTCACAGGTAGATTTCGATGTTCAGGTGATAGAGTACAATCTGAAGTTTCCATGGGTGTTTTAGTGACAATTGATGAAACAACTTCAACTCCTATAACCAAGCAAATATAGAGACAAAATAAACTTAAAACGCTATTATAACTTATTCTCATTAATTTACCAAAAACAATAAAGGTCACACAAAAAAAAATGAGAATCAAGTGTAAAAAAATAAGCAATGTGAAAAAAAATTTGGCTAATTACTTCTTTATTTACCCTACAAATTTTATCATTAACATAATTCAAAACTGATTCTATCTTAGAAAAAAGAAATGTCTAAAAACCTGAAGTGTCAGTCATTTGAATAAGACTGAAGTTTCTAATGAAATGTACATGAATTTTAATTTGTTTTAGAGAATAGAATCCAATCAGCCATTTACTAATCACTTCCATTCACACGAACAATAATACCTATCTCTGTCCACCCTACATTCTTTGGTTAAAATTATAATTAAGAAATTATTCAACAAAACTACTGTTCTTAAAAAATGTTTACTAAATAATCAAATCTTGTCCATAATTTGACTTACAATTAACACATAACTGCTACATACTTAAAAATAAATAACTTTCCCTTCTAATCAATATCTGGAATTATACAGAGGGAATACGAGGGGGAGCTATAGAGGGGGGGAGGTGATATGCCAAGACGCAACGTGAAAGAAAACCAAACTAAATTAAAAATGTAAAAATATTTCTCTTTTTGTTATACCATTCCTATTTCTGCAAACCCATTAATTAAAAACATTACATCTGATTTTTAAAAACAAGATCAAAAATTGGTTCCTCTTTGTTAGTCCTCTCTAAATATTGGCCTAATAATAAATTTATACACAAATTCAGCCCCTCTCCTTATAGTCCAATAAAGACCTAAAAAGTTATTTTACCAGTAGATCAATCTAGTCATTCAGTATTGCCCAGCTCCCATATTAAACTACTTATCTTCTTAGTTTCTAATTCATCTCTGTGTGTGATTAAGTCAAAATTTTATCATTTGAAATGATGGCATAGGCCTAGAATTGGGGTTCTTGAGAAGGAAACATGTTAAGAAAAAAAAATCTTACTTCATAATATGCAGAATAACTGTAGTTAACATATTTTGACTGCAATTCTATTATACCCCCAACCATTATGCTAGTGTGCCAATATATAGCCCAAATTCTATATTTCCTATGAATGCCAGTGGTTGACATTGAATCAACCCATGGCAAACAAAATGCAAAAATACATGGGAAAAATAGTGTTTTAACTGATAAAATTGGGTATGCAGACTTTGGTA